>NC_079369.1:27279606-27302106 GCF_021018895.1 Seriola aureovittata
ACTGCTTGGACCTGGGCGGGCGGGCGGGAAACTCTCTGTCCGTGTTTTCACTCCTGATCCTTCCAGTAAAAACAGGTCGTGTCATCGTCACACACAGTGTTTGACGTGTGTGAGGCTCTGCTGCAGCTTATAGCCTCTCTCTCGCTCTCTCACTCCCTCTGTATTGTTGGCATGTCTCTCGTCCCAGTCAACGGTCGCCCTCTCTCAGCCAAACAGAGAGGAAAAAAGAAAAAGATCTTGGCCGCCAAAACAGTTCACTGTTTCTTTTTCTGTCGTCTTTTTTTTCTGTCTGTGCTGCTGTCGCTCTGCCAAAAGACGATGACATGATCCCAGCCTGACTCAGCCAGAGAGAGAGAGAGAGGGAGAGGGAGCGTAAGTTTGATCTGTCAACATATAAAATAAAAACCTGAGATTTAGAAGAAAAAACAAACAAAAGTGAAACAGGAATGTGAGACAAGCGTCCATCAGGTTTCTACAGAGACAGAGACTAAATAACTAAGTACATTTACTCAACTACTATTTTGAGGTACAAGTACTTATTTCCATTTTATGCTACTTCATACTTCTACTGTTCCACAGTTCAGACTGAAATATTGTAGTTTTTACTCAGCTACATTTATTTCACAGCTTTATTACTTTTCAAATTAAAATTTTGTATAAAAAAAACAGGATGAACTTATAGAATAAATACATCAATATATAATATAATAAATATAGATGGATATAGATCTATGATTCTTAGTTTTTTCTTATTTGCTCTCCCATGAATCATGTGACGACCCCTCAGATTTATCTGGTGACCCTTTGGAGGGACCCAAACCCTGGTTTGGGAACCAGTGGACTAAACTATCTAACTGTATATAAAGTCGTTAAAAGCAGCTTCACCTGGAGTTGGACGATGACGACAGGGAAACATTGTGATGGATGATGACATCGTCGGCAGGTGGAGTTGGAGTTGGTGGAGTTTTATTTATAATAGTGTTTATTTATTATTTATTTACTTCCTATTTTTTGAGACCGAACTTGGTCCATATCCGTTCTCAACATCACAGCTCAGTCCAGTTTAATGTTCAGTGTCAATGGAGGAGGTTGTGTGTCTCTCGCCTGACTGACTGACTGACTGACTGACTGACTGACTGACTGGTTCACACTTAAAAAGAGCCATTTCAGTTGCCAAGTTCAAACAACTTTATAAAATGAAACACAACTAAATTTTAAGTGGAATTAACAAGTGGATATGAAGTCAACATAACTTACAACTAATAGTTGTATTTATTATTTACGTTTTTTCAGGCAAATTGCTTCCCTAGATTTTTTAAGGGGGATCAATTTGTCACTTTCTACAGTGTGAGCTGTAGTGACCAGGAACAGCTTTAAACTGTTAACTGTTGTCTGCTGATGGTGATGCTAATTTACAAACAGGCCTGACGAAGAAATGTTTAAATTAAATTGAATTAAACAGTCAACTAATATATCTGTCTCCCTATCTACCCTCCCTCTCTCTCTCTCTCTCTCTCTCTCTCTCTCTCTTTCTGTTGTGGAGATGAGTGTTGAAGCTTTGGACCAAACTGTCAAATAAAACATGTAAATGAATAAAGAGGGAGAGGAAGAGGAAGGGGGACCAGAGGGAGAAACAGAGGTAGAGAGACATAGAGAGTGAACTGGGCTGAGGCACATCATCCCTCTCTCTCTCCCATCTTTTTCTCGCTCTCTCTTTTCTGCCTTTCTGGGAATCATCCAGTAGTTCACCCCTCCCTCCCTCTTTCCCCTCTTCGTAGAAAAGTGGCAGTTCATGTCAGAGAGAGAGAGAGCGCGAAAAGGCTGGGTGAGCAACCTCCAGGGCCACAGAGTTTGACTTTCCCACAGAGAGAGAGAGAGAGAGAAAGAGAGGGCAGAGGTCTCTCTCTCCCCCCCTCTCTTTCTCTTCTTGGTCACATGGGCAGCAGAGCTACAACAAGGGATGAACGAATGCAGAGACAAAAGTGTTCATGTTGCTTTAGTTAGTGTGTGTGTGTGTGTGTGTGTGTGTGTGTGTGTGTGTGTGTGTTACGAAGGAAGCCCAGGGGGGGCGGAGTCAAAAAACATCTTTGAAAGTAGATTGTTTAACAGCACTTTTCAAAATCAAAATAGTAGTGTTCTTTTGAATGCTGGGATTGGGAGACAGACTAAAAAGAGAGAGTGTAAGAGAGGAGAGAGGAGTTGGACGGGGAACATCCTCATTAACTAGAGTTTTCTGAACAGAAAGAAAACTTATTTTGAAGTTTTATTTTGAAGCCTAAGTTGGAAGAAGGGAGAGGGAAACAGAAGAGGAGAAGAGGACCTGGAGGGAAAGTGGTCATACTGTAGTTAACATGGGTGATGAAAAGAGGAGGAGGAAAAAGAGAAGTGGAGATGAACCTTAATGACACTTCAAAATAAAAGTAAAGCCTGCAGCAGCTTTTCAAACAGAGGCTTTTACTTCGAAGGCTGTGGTGAGATGCTGGAGTTAATTCCCTGTCTGTTTGTTTCTCCTGGTCTGGACAGAGGGCTTTTATTTTGCTATGTTTTTGGAGCCCACCACCCCCCCACCCCCCCGCACTCCCTCCCTCTCCTTGATGGGGGGGTGGGGGTGGGGGGGTGGATGCAGGCCGTCCGGTCTGCTCCCACGCCTCATTAGCATATTTAATTAACCTGGACAGAGGGGGGTGACGGCTGAATGAGGAGGTGGGGGTGCAGGGGTGGGGGGGGGCAGTGTGTGAAAGTGCCCTCCAACACACACCCATCAGCAGCACCCTTTACCCCCCTCACCCCTCACCCCTCACACACCTCCCCACCCCCCTTTCCCCTGGTTGCCGTGGTTTCAGCCTGATGCTCTTTGTTTTAAGCTGCTGAAGCGAACAGACACAGTGAACAGCATGCAAAACAAGGCTGATAAATGCTGCGCTGTGTCTGTGTCTCTCTCTCTCTCTCTGTGTGTGTGTGTGTGTGTGTGTGTGTGTGTGTGTGTGTGGAGGGGGGGTTTCTCACTGAAAAAAGTTTATGTTTTTCTAGAAATGTAATTGTGCAACTGAAGCTCACAGTGACAAGTCTGAGAGTAACGACTGATCACCTTGTTATAAACCACATGAAGAGAGAAACTTTTTACCTGTTAACTCACTAATGTAAATCAAGTGCGGAGCAAACAAAGACCTGGTTCAGGTCTGGAGTAGAACTGATCTGGATCTGGAGTCTTTGAGTCCTGACTCTGGATGTTTTTAGTTGAATTTTGTCTCTGGTGAAATCAGCTGATTTAACTTCTTCTGCCTTGATTCAGTGAGTTTTAAATCAGGCACCAAAGCAGAAGAAAACTTCACCATCATTTTTTTTTCTGGGTAGTTTTTCTTTTCACAACAAGTTTATTTACATTTATTTACATCACTTTTTAAAAACAGTTTACAGACCATTTTTATAGAGAAACAATTTAAACATCAAGAGACTGAGACAACACATCATTAGGTGGCAGTGTTCATTTATTTAAGTCCTTCTAACAATGACGAAGTGTGTGTGGTTTAATGTTATCTTGAGTATTTTGTCTCTAGGATTATTTCATTTTATTATTATCATTATTATTTATGGATTTATTTTTGTTAAATTTCTACATCTGTTGAATCTGAGGAAGATCAGAGGTTTTTATCCTCAAATTAAAATTTGAATTAAAAGCCTGAATACAAATAATAAACACACAACACACACTCACACACAACACAGCACAACAACCACAACACACACACACACCCACACACACAACACAACACACAACAGCCACAACACAACACACACAACAGCCACAACACAACACACACAAAACAACACACACAACACAACACACACAACACACACAACACAACAAAAAACAACAAGCATAACATTGTAGATCCTGAAACCACATCACTTCTTTCAGTGTTAAACCTCGTCTGTTTTTTGCCGCCTTTTCTTCCTGCTTGTTAATCTGACACACACACACACAGTTTACTTAACACTTTCCCATCATGAATGAAACCTCATAAATCCTGTGTTCCTGTTTATTACAGTTGTCGTGTGAAAGAACGTAGAGAAAGTTTCAGACGCAGCTCGTCTCCTCTGGCAGTTTGATAACTACATTTTATCATAATTAAAAAGTTTCACTTTACTGGACGTCCCAATAAAACCCAACCTGACTCAGTTCCATCCATCTCAGTCCGGTCCTGAGTCATGGCCCCGGCGGCCGGCTCCGGGGGGGATGATGGGTAATATTTCTTCCACTCCCCGCCTATTTTATCTGCAGCGCGGCCGATCGATGCTCCTGAAGCCGCTAAATCATTTGTAGGAGCGGGAGCTGCATCGGAGCAGAGAGCATGCTGGGAAACAAACAGAGGCAGGCACAGAGAGAAACAGGCTGCGTTCACAAAGCAGAGACGAGGACGCAACACATTTCACAAAGTCTCCTCCGGAGTGACGGTGACGAGCAGAGCAACGGCTTCAGTTTCAGGCTGATTTATTCACATGTGACTGTGTCGGCTGGCTCGGCGCTGTGTGCTGCTCAGACTCGATCAGCCTGATGCGATACTGACTCATCAACATTTCACACCAGACGCGTGGAGACGCCACAGTCTGGAGAAGTTAGTTTTTAAAGGAATAAATGTAAATACATTTGACTTTACTTGACCTCTGCGTCTGTCTGTGGTATGTGTAGCTCTGCATTGCTGTGTGAGTGAGTGTGTCACTAGTTGCTGTTCAGATATTAAGTTTATCTATAAAACTGATGATAAGCTCATAATATATTTGCATTGCAGTAGTTTATATAGTAATAACAATAAATAAGGGTTTACTGAGTGTGTGAAGCTGCATTAACCCAGAATCTGATCGTTAACATCACTGCATTTGACAGAACTGTTTTACATGAGTACAGAATAAAGTTTACAAACACAAACAAACTCTCTCTCTCTCTCTTTCTCTCTCTCACTCTCCCTGACTCCCTCTCTTTCTCTGGGGAGTCAGGTAATTAGTTTCCACTCTCAGGCTAAGTCCACACTACTATGTTTTCGTTTTAAAACGTAGCTCTCTTCCTACGTTTCTTCCTCTCGTCCCACGACTGGAGTTTTTGAGAGAGAAACAGAGAGTTTTGAAAACTCTGGGGTTGTGTTTTATTTTGAAAACTCTGGGGTTGTGTTTTATTTTGAAAACTCTGGGGTTGTGTTTTAGTTTGAAAACTCTGGGGTTGTGTTTTATTTTGAAAACTCTGGGGTTGTGTTTTAGTTTGAAAACTCTGGGTTTGTGTTTTATTTTGAAAACTCTGGGGTTGTGTTTTAGTTTGAAAACTCTGGGGTTGTGATGTAGTCTGGATGGACAGAAACTGAGAGACTTTGTAAACGACGATGTCACACCCACGGCCCCTCCTGATTGGCTCTCAGCCTGGACTACCAGTGGTGAATACAACATGATAATGAATCACAGTGTTACTGACCTTGTTGTTGTTTGCTAGCAGCTGTTGTTCACTTACATCCATTCCTTCAGAGGATTTACTGTAACTAACCACCTGCAGAGTAGTCAATTTACTTCCTGTTTACACCGGCCCGCACATGCCCAGTGTATGTGAATGGTCATGTGATGTGTGTTTTCAGGTGTGATAATCTGGATGGAGATTATTTTCATTGTAAAACACCATCGTTTTTACCTGCCACTAAAGCCACCACAGCATCAGACCCACCTTTAACCCGTGTCGGTGTGTTCAGATAAGCAGCTGACACGGGGTCGACCTGCATCACTCTCACTGTGGATGTAAACGTTCTTCTTCAGATACTCAGTGTTTTATTGTTTCATACTTCAGTGTGTCTGCTGCAGCAGGTAGAGTCTGCTGTGTGTGTGACACCAGGTGAAACCCAAGTCTTGTGGTATGGAGATCAATACAGGCGTCCCACCGCACGCACACACACACACACACACACACTCACACAAACACACAGAGTGTAGTAGTAGTAGTGTGTTATTGAGCTGCTCTGTGAATCACTCAGCTTCATCTCCTGAAAAACAAGAATGAATGATCCATTTGTTTAACGATAAAGTCTTCAGCCTGAATCACGTCCACTATGTTTTTGTTTTTACAACCTGTAATTGATCAGGTCATGTGATCAGGCCTGAGAAGTCCGTTTACAATTTAAAACAATAAACCGAGGAGCAGAATAAAACAGGAAACAGTCAAAGAAAAGTATAGAAAATGTTCTCAGTAGAGTTCAGACCTTCACCAACACCAGGGTCAAAAAACCTGCACCAGAATGCAGAGGAGAAAATCCTAAATCACAGGAAATGATCCGGATCAGGTCCTTCCCTGGTCCATGATCCGTCCCTCCACCAAATAAACGAATTAAATCGGTTCAGAACGTTTTAAAGTAATCCTGCTGACAAACACACAAACAAACAAACAAACTGAAAATGTGTGTATATAATGACACATCATCACTGAGAGCGTAAATGTCTCTACATTAAATATATTTTTGTAACTGACTTTGATCTCGCTGGTGTGACTTTAAAACAACATTTGCGAGCTTCTGTGTGTGTGTGTGTGTGTGTGTGTGGGTGTGTGGGTGTGTGGGTGAACAGTGTATTTAACATGTTATCAGGTGTTTTTATTACAGTTGTTGTTTGGCTCGTCCTCATACGTGTTTATCTGTTTCTCCCTCCAGAAGCCAGCCAATCAGAGAGCCCCAACCAGGCCAGCGAATCTGATATCAAGGAGCAGCCAGAGAACGGTGAGAGAGAGAGAGAGAGAGAGACACACACACACACACACACACACACACTCTCCTGTAGATGTTGTAATCTATAAACACACATATACACAGTGTAAACACACACACGCACTGAGGGTGACCTGCGTTTGACCCTGGTGGTCAGACAGAGAGAGGCTGTGGTTTTATTACAGACACACACACTCACACACACACACACACACACACACACACACACACACTCACACACACCACAGTGGAAGTTGTTTGTCTGGATCAGGGAAGTGTGTGTGACAGATTTTTTAAGTGTATGTGTGTTGATGAATGTCAGAGTGTGTGTATGAGAGAGGATATCCTCTCTGGTTTTATCTGTGTGTGTGTGTGTGTGTGTGTGTGTGTGTGTGTGTGTGTGTGTGTGTGTGTGTGTGTGTGTGTGTGTGTCTACCGGCACGTAGCTGAACTCCAGGGTCAAGGTCTTATACACAACACACACACACACACACACACACAGAAACACTCCCAGCTGGCAGTGATTATCCTTGTTGGGAAACAGAAGCTTCCACTTCTCAGCTGTACTTCACTTCCCCACTGATACTTCTACTACAACTACTTCTACTGTTACTACTACTACTGATACTACTGTTAGTGCTGCCATGACTACTACTACAGCTACCTTTGCCTTTACTACTGATATTACTGCTCTGGTAGTACTGCTGATACTGTGACTAATAAACCTGACTACTTGTGATCAGGAACATGACTCTGACACATTGAACTAAACTAAACCTGACACAGGCTTCATGATCCAAATAATGAAGTTCCTGGTTCAATCGTCTTAAATTATTCATCTGATATTAATGAAAGTTAATCTGGGAGAATGCTGCTTCCAAATTCGATTTGATGCGATCCACTAGACAGAAGGCGTCTCACTCTGTTGGACATATTGGGACCAGAAAAATACTTCATCCTGTCGTGGTTGTATGACAATCAAAGACATCAGCAAAGAAATAGTAGAGTACAGTTTCTTATCTTTACTACTGGTACTACTGCTGATACTGTTACTATCATCAATCAATCAATCATTCAATCACTTTATTTGTACAGCACTTTTCATACAAGTTAGTGCAGTTCAAAGAACGTCACAAACTGATGAGCTAAGAAGAAAAGGACAAATTAATTAAGAAAGCTGATGAGATACAATGAAATAGATGATATCATATATGATATGATAACATTAGCAAACAAAAAAAACATAAACTTAATAAGAGATAGACAAAGAGCAAATAAAATAGAAAAAAATTACAATTTAGAACATAATTACAATAAAATAACTGAATAGAATAAAGTGACTAATGACTAAAAATCATTTTTAATTAAAAGCCAGGCTGAAGAGGAACATTCTGAGTTTATGTTTGAAAATTTCAACACTTCAGCTGCTCTCAGGTCAGACCGTTCCATCGGCTCGCAGCATAAAAGTAAAAAAAAAAACCTCACCACAGGTTTTAGTCCTGCACTTCGGAACCACTCACAGACTGTGGGACATGTAAGCCAGTGCAGGACCATGAAGAGCTTCTCTCCTTCTGGTCGTGGTCAGAACTCAGGCAGCACAATTCTGAATCAGCTGAAGCTGGTTGATGGATATAAAAGCACGCATCAGTTTTCCTGTGTCACTCAGAGAGAGAAATCAGAGATCTACTGTTGCTGCTGTTACTAGTAATATGACTTCTGTTACTACTTCTGCTTCTCCTTTTACTGTTTTACTGTTTGACTGTCAATAATAATAATGATACTGCCATAATCAATAAAGTTATTTATTTATGATATCAACCTCTCTGTCACAGGTCACCTGGGTTTTCAGGACAGCTTCGTCACACCTGGAGTCTTCACAGTGGCCGAGCTAGTACGAGTCTCACAGAGTAAGTTCACTCTCTCTCGCTCTCTCTCTCTCTCTCTTTCTCTTTTGCTCTCTCTCTCGCTCTCTTTCTCTTGGAAAGAGCGAGGTAGAGCAGTGATTGGATTGCAGATCTGTCATCGATAGTGGATCTAATGTGATTCCTCCAGACCAGAGCAGACGCTGCTCAGCTTAATGAACACACACGCACACACACACACACACACACACACACACACACACACACACACACACAAACACACACACACACAGCACAAAAATGTCCAACATAATGAGTCATGTAATCTGTATCAGATCAATTACTGCAGTTTTAATTTAACTGGATTTACATCATGTTTCTTCCTGGTTTTTCCACTGACACTGATATTAAACATAGTTTTGTTATTTATGACATCATCTGTCATCTGTTACATCATCAGCTTCGACCAATCAGCTGCCTTTCTCTCTCTGAAGTCATTTAATAAAAAAGGAAATATCAGAGATAGGGGGGCGGAGACAGAGAGGGAGGGAGGGATGAGATAGACGTGTGATAGACAGAGGGGACAGGAGAGAGAGAGAGAATGAAAGAGAGAACGAGGGACGAACGTGACCTTTAAAAAGTGCCGACATGCAGGAGAGAGAGAGAGAGAGAGTGACAGAGAGCGCAGTGGGATCTATATGAGTCTGTCGATCGGCCACCGCTAACAATAGGCGATGTAAAGTGCCTGTCAGCACACACAGAGACCCCTGATCAAAGAGTCATTGATCACACACACACACACACACACACACACACACACACACACACACACACACACACTGCTTGATCAGATGCATGCCACTGCGCTTGCAAACGCTATCTCACATAGTCACTTATTCACACACACACATTCATACTGCAGTAGTGTGTGTGTGTGTGTGTGTGTGTGTGTGTGTGTGTGATGAGGGCACCAGGAACACGCACACACTCAGAGGAAGTGGAGTGTCTGAACTGACTGCAGGTCTCCACTAAAGTAAAAGTTCTGACACCACAGTGAAGAAATACTATGTTAGTGAAAGTACTGCATTCAGAACTAGTCCAGAAAAGTACAAAAGTACCAGCAGTAAAACTGTTCATCCTGCAGTGAGGCCCGGTACTGTCTCCATGTTGCAGCTGGTGCAGGTGGAGCTCATGTTAATGCTGCTGAGTGTGTTTAGCTGCGTTCAGCTCTCTCTCTGTCTCTGCTCCTGAGCTGAGGCTGCTCCTCCACTTTCACCCCTGTTTTCTACAAGCTGCGTTCACATCCAGCAGATTCTGTTTCCAGTTAACACAGTGAGGAAATGTTGTTAATTAACATATCTCAGTAGCAGGTTTATATAGAGTGTCCTGAATATTTGTGGTTGTTTGTCTCCTCTAGTATCACTGCAGTCATTCTACAGTGTTCTTATTATCTGTGTCTGTGGTATTTAATTTGACATTTCCAGCTGTCTTAACTGGGACTGCACGATATGCAAAAAAATCCTATTATGGTTATTTTGGCAGATATTATGATATGCAATTGCAATTTCAGTTGGAATGGTAAAATTATAAAAAAAATATAAATAGTGATGGTGTGATTTTGTTGGTCTTGTACCAAACATATTCCTTTACGTCCGGAGAAGATGATTTGTAGTCTGGGGCGTCTCTGTGGCAACACAACACTGGTGCTAACAATGCACAACAATGTGACATATTTTACTTTTATCAAACAAAACGCAGCTCCTGAGATTTGGATTATATTTTCATTGTTGTGCAGTTCTTGTCTTAACACACATCCAGACAGACAGACAGTTTTTTGTATAACTGGTTTCATACTGGTTTTGAACTGGTCCTTTCTCCAGTGTCAGAACTCTGTAGCTATAGGTGTGTAGCTCTGTAACTCTCTAGGTGTGTAGCTCTGTAGGTGTGTAGCTCTGTAGGTGTGTATTTCTTTAACTCTGTAGGTGTGTAACTCTGTAGGTGTGTAGCTCTGTAGGTGTGTATTTCTTTAACTCTGTAGGTGTGTATTTCTTTAACTCTGTAGGTGTGTATTTCTTTAACTCTGTAGGTGTGTAGTTCTGTAACTCTGCTCTGTTCGGTGCAAAGAGCAAAAACTGACTTTTAACTTTCTTCTCTATTTAATATTTTAGCTGTGAGGAAATAAAAAATGTTTCTGTGGTAGTACAGAGCTGAGCTGGTGCAACACACACACATGCACGCACACACACACACATGCACTATATAGGTACAGTATATATTCATATACTCACATACACACACACAGACAGACACAAATGTATTCACAGATGCTCACACCCTTTCCCTATTCTTGTGTGTTGTGTGTGTGTGTTGTGTGTGTGTGTGTGTGTTGTGTGTGTGTGTGTGTGTATTGTGTTGGTCAGCAGATTTGCAGCGATGCGGCTCTGGAGGAATCACTTATAGATTAGAGTGCAGGAGAGTCTACTGTATGTGTGTCTGTGTGTGTGTGTGTGTGTGTGTGTGTGTGTGTGTGTGTGTGTGTGTGTGTGTGTGTGTGTGTGTGTGTGTGTGTGTGTGTGACCAGCTAGCCACTCCAGGTTGAAAGTTAAAAGCTAATGAACCTGAATGGTGTGTGTGTGTGTGTGTGTGTGTGTGTGTGTGTGTGTGTGTGTGCATGTGCATGTTTTCCACAGGTTGTGTATGACAAACAATTAAACATTTTAGAAAGTAGTAAAAATCTCCTTTACTTTGTATCTATTTAGCGATTTTTATTCTATTTATTTATTTATAAGACCCACAGAGATGGGGTGGGGCTGGGGGGGGCTGGGGGGGGGGGCAGGGGTGTCCTCACATCATGACGGAGGAGGAGGCTGCAGAGCCTGGTAGAGCAGGTCCTGATGCTCCGATGGCTCCTGTCAGATGGTGGGAGGGTGGACAGGCTGGGGGGGGGGGATGTGGGGGGGGGGGATGGGGGGGGGGGGGGGGGGTCAATCACAGTGCTGAAGGCCATGCAGCTGCACTGAGCTTCAGAGAGAAAAGTGCTGCGTTCACTGTGTCACCCTCACACATGAGCAGCTGGAATCAGAAGATAACTGGCCTGAAAATGACTAAAACAACTACTCAGTTATCAAAATAACTAACAGTTAGTTTTTTATCAATCGACTAATCAATTAAAGTGATAGGTGGGGTTATTTGACGTGGGGCGTAGTCATGTATAGAGTGTTACCTGCAGTAGATTTGTTTAGGAGAGGCAGCAGGGAGCGCGGTACACTAGCAGAGTGACACTAGCAATGTTGCTGTGGGCGGGGCCAGAAGAAAAAATGTGTTTTAGACACTTTTATAAGATGCCCACTGAAACAATCCAGTATCTGTTTAAATGTGGCTTCATGTCGAATATTTTCTGCGCTTTATCAGCTCTTTCTGATTCACTCAGCAGACCTGCAGCTGTGCTATAATATAGTGCGCCGTGTAGATGTGCTTGTGCGTAGAAATACAATATATATAATATATCATTTTCATTCTACTTCATCATTCAACGAATCTTAGTGAAAGTGAAGCTCTGAATGTTACCTGAAGCTGTGACGCTGGTGGTGGACTGGGGCCAAGCACTCGTCCTCCTCCAGTTACCAACAGTAACAAGTTCTTACTTTAACAATCAGAATCAGAATCTGGTTCATTGCCTAGTAGGTTTTCAACATACGAGGAATTTGCTTCAGCGTTTTGGTTCATAACAATAAGCATAGATTATATATAATTTATATATAAGTCATTCCTGCTTCTCTGTGAGTAGCTTCCTGCAAACACATTTTGCAGTTGTTTCACTGACTCTGGGATGTTTAAGCTGCTCCGCCATGTTTGTTGTTTACAGCAGTTTGTTTGTTTACATCATCAGGCTTTCTTTGCTACAGACAGAGACAGAAGGTGAATGAAAAATTTAACAAGGGATTCTTTGGCTGCAGAGTTTAATGAACGGAGAGTATTTTACCACCACGGATCCAGATCCAGATCAGCACCAGACCAGATCCAGATCAGATCCAGATCAGAGCCAGATAAAAGCCAGAACAGATCCAGATCAGAGCCAGATCAGAGCCAGAACAGATCCAGATCAGAGCCAGATCAGAGCCAGATCAGATCCATATCAGAGCCAGATAAGAGCCAGATCAGAGCCAGAACAGATCCAGATCAGATCCAGATAAGAGCCAGACCAGATCCAGATCAGATCCAGATCAGAGCCAGATAAAAGCCAGAACAGATCCAGATCATAGCCAGATCAGAGCCAGATCAGATCCAGATCAGAGCCAAATAAAAGCCAGAACAGATCCGGATCAGAGCCAGATCAGATCCAGATCAGATCCAGATCAGAGCCAGATCAGAGCCAGATAAGAGCCAGATCAGATCAAGATCAGAGCCAGATCAGAGCCAGATCAGAGCCAGATCAG
Organism: Seriola aureovittata; assembly: GCF_021018895.1. Taxonomy (NCBI): domain Eukaryota; kingdom Metazoa; phylum Chordata; class Actinopteri; order Carangiformes; family Carangidae; genus Seriola; species Seriola aureovittata. Next base: position 27,292,636 of record NC_079369.1, read on the forward strand.
AGCCAGATCAGAGCCAGATAAGAGCCAGAACAGATCCAGATCAGAGCCAGATCAGAGCCAGATAAGAGCCAGAACAGATACAGTTCAGAGCCAGATCAGAGCCAGATCAGAGCCAGATCAGAGCCAGAACAGATCCAGATCAGAGCCAGATAAGAGCCAGATAAAAGCCAGAACAGATCCAGATCAGAGCCAGATCAGAGCCAGATCAGAGCCAGATAAGAGACAGAACAGATACAGATCAGAGCCAGATAAGAGCCAGATCAGAGCCAGATCAGAGCCAGATAAGAGCTGGTCCCTGAACCAAAGTCCTGGAGAAATGAAAACGGTGACCTGATGATGGCACTCGATTAAAAATCTCAGTTATTAAACTGCATCCTGTTCGTCCCCATGTCAATTACACACATGGTGTAACACCTACACCTGTTCTACTCATGTATGTGTTTGTGTGTTTGCAAAGGAGAACGAACTTATTTAAGCGAGTGAACACACACACACAAACACACACACACACACACACACACACACACACACTTAGGGGTCTACAGGGGTGACTGAAGCCTATAGCTTACCAGAAGATGAGAAGTGGGGGGGGGGGGGGGGGGATTGAGGGGGTATTGAACAGAGCACACACACACGCATACTAACACACAAACACACACACGCACACTAACACACACGCACACAGCGGGTGACCTTGGCGTTGTGCAGCCATTACACAATTCACTGGCAGGCCAATCGAATCTCTCTCTGTCGATCAATATCCTATTAAAGCAGCACACAAAGAGAGAGAGAGAGAGAGAGGAGGGGGGAGAGAGGGGAAGAGAGAGAGAGAGAGAGAGAGTATAGGTTAGTGTAGTAGGCCTGTATTAAATGTAATTGGTCAGTTCAGTATATTTGTGCAGACTGGATTCTGACTTCTCCTCCTCAATCATCCCTCTCTCTCTCTCTCTCTCTCTCTCTCTCTCGCTCTCTCTCTCTCTCTCTCTTTCTCTCTCTCCAATCTGTCACTAAACTCTCTCAGTCTTTCACTCCATCTCTTCCTGTCATTCTTTCTCTGATCCTCCCTTTTTTCCTAATATTCCCTCAATGTCCCTTCACCTCTCTCTCTCTCTCTCGCTCGCTCTCATGTACACGGACAGAGTTTTTGTTCCTTCAGTCCTCGCTGACTGCGAGTAGATGTCGACACTGTACAGGTGTTTTCAGGCAGCGAGCGGCTGCAGGTTGACATTCTGTATTATGGATCGGGGAGCGGTGACTCTTGTCTGCCATCTTACAGTTTTTCACAGTTGCTAAATCACATTTCTTGAAACACAGCCGTCAAACTACTTTCACCAAACCTCTGATTCTTCTTGCAAAATCAAACAATCACCTCAAAACAGTTTTCAGATCATACATAGTGCCGATCAAACTAAAAACACCTCTGATCGTTCATCACACACTACAGAGAACAATAGAAAACACAGTGTTCAGAGCAGGCAGCTGCAGAAATGTTTATTGTTTATAACAGAGTAAAGGCATTTTTCTATTTTCTAAACAAATATTCACAGCTCAGTAACAGTTACAGTATCACCTACTGTAAGTACTGTAAACAAAGTATAGACTCTCCAGATTCAGCTCTTCCAAACAGTAAAACGTCAGAATGACAAAAGGCAAAAACAACACAAAGACACCACATGGAGACAAGAAGAGCTGTGATTGGTCGGCTTGTGTTTTCTCAAGCAAGTTTTCTTATTTAGAGTGAAAGCAACATGAAGCAGGTTGAAGATACACACATGTGATGAGGCAGATCCACAGTGAATACACAGCCCCATCATCCTTTAGTCAAAACCACCCAACATTTAAAGCTTCCAGGATCTCACACATCGCAGCTGTTCACACTGTTGGTCAGAGACGAAACAAGACGTCATGATGTCACCGTGGACTCTAGGAAACTGTTTACCGTTTGCAGATGTTTTATAGACCCAACGAGCAGAATAATCAATTATGAAAATAATCACTGCTGTAAAGCTCCAGCTATAAACCTACAGATGAAAAACATGTATATTCATAACACATGTACATGTCTCTGTCTCTCTGAGCCACTTTGATGTTTATAGACACTTGTAACAAGTTCAATCTGCGCACACACACACACACACACACACAACACACACACACACACACACACGTATACAGTGATGCATGACTGCAGTGCCAGGGGCACACCTTGGCACTGACACAAATTTCATACACACACTCACTTTTCCTCACAGTGTGTCAAGAGAGCTGATATTAGACGCAAGGATTTGGGGATTAAGTTGATATGATGGCATAACACTCCCACTGCACACACACACACACACATACACACACACACACACACACACACACACTCTGAACACACACTCACTGACACACACATCTACAGGGAGCACACACACACACATAAATAGATAAGGAGGCAGATGACCCACTTGGCACCTTCGAGTACCTTAGTCTTGAGGCATTCCCACCCAACACACACGCACGCACACACACACGCACGCACTCACACACACACACACACACAGTATGTGATGCAGGGATGAAAAGATGAATAAAGCTGGAGGCCTGCATGGTTCAGACTCATCCATCCCTCCTTCCTCCTGCCCTCTGTCGCCCCTGGCAACACACACACACGGACACAAACACACGCACCTGGTGATGTGCCAACACCATATGGGAAGCCCAGCACAAATGGCACAAATGTGTAGTAATTTCAATAATAATCACAATAATAATAATCATAATGATAATAATAATAAATCTGTTACAAAGTGAATTAGTGACGAGAAAACATTTCTCTCAACAGAGAGTCACGGTTTGAATCTATAAACATCAGCAGAGGAATCAGATGTTTGTTGAAGAGGTGTTACAGTGAAACCTTATAAATAACCTGAAACATCTTTAATACAGTGAAGATGAAGCTGCAGCAGAAAAACTCATCTGCCAGAATATTAACGTCATGTTTCACTGATCCGGGCTTCTTCTACTCTCTGATGCTCTTTGAATTTATTACCAAATTCTACTGTCAGCAGGTTATAGTCCTGACCATCGCGCCCCGCTGAGATCCTCAGATCCGTCTCCTCCTTGTTCTCAGGTCCAGACTTTGCAGTTAGACCTCCTGGACTCTGGGCCTGACTTACCTGAGGAGAAACTCCATTGCATCTTTTAAATCTCGTTTAAAAACCATCTTTACATCTTTAAACTGCTCTCAGTGAATTATTTATTACAATGTTGGTGTTTTATTTCGTGGGATTTCTATTAATGTGCTGTTTTATTCGTCTTCTGTTATTTGCAACCTGTTCTCATTGTGAAGCTTTGTGAATTAAGTTTATTATTATTGTTAATATGAACAGACAACATCCTGATGGTTTATCTGTTCTTAGAGTCTCACCAGTGGAGCTCAAACTCTCAGAGGAAGTGGATTTGTTTGGACCTCCTCAGAAATCAAACGGGTCTGGTGTTGTGCAGTTGTCTGTACCGGTTCAGCCAATCACACCTTTGTAAGTGGGATGAAGAGCGAGGACTTCATCTTGTGTCAGAGGCAGAATCAAAACAAAAACTGGCGGCAAAGGCAGATGAGATGAGATCAGCAGATCGACGGGTTGTTGTGATGTAGTCTGAAGAGCGTCACACAGGCGTCACTGCAGAGCGTCAGGTCGGCTGACCTCCGAACACGCCGCATGACAGTGATGTGCACATCCAGGGAGTGATTGTTGTAATAACTGTGTCCACATCCTGTCAGTACGTGTTGGTCTGTAGGAGGTTAGTGGCCTGAAGGTTGCAGGTCTCTGGGCCAGCAGGATAAACTTGAGTTCTCTTGAGCAGCTGCTCTGGTTATATGCGTGAGTCTTTGGCAAAGTTTCGATTTGATTCTTGATTCAATAAAAAGAAAGAGAAACAGGTGGAGAAAGGTGTAAGAGAGTACACAGCTTTTTATTCCAGTTATTTTGAAAAGTTATTTATTAACCTGGAGGATGTTAGAGTCTTCTTCTTCTATGAAAATCAAGTATGTTTAGTTGTTTAGTGACCAACATCACAGGTTAAAAGTTGGGGTGTGTGTTTGATGACAGACATTTGTCCTGAAGGTGGCGCTACAGGTCACAGTTTGGCTCATGAGTATCCTCAGTAAATCTCATGTTAATCTGACCTGTGCTGGACTTTCAGTCTGACACTGTGGAGCTCGAGCTCTGCTCCTGTAATCGTTCTCAAATTGTCTCCATTTAAAAGCAGTTGAATCCGCTGTGATCGGCTGATGTTTGCAGTATATCATGGATGATCGGACAGATGTCACTGAGGTACTGTGACACTGAGGGAAAAGTTCTGCAGAGAGACAAAACGTCTTCTCTCTCATTTTAAACGTTTATTTACATTGTGATAATGATATCATCAGAGTGTGATGTCTCACAGTCTGAAAACCTCTGGACTGACTGACTGAAAACACACAGACACACACACACACACACACGCACACACACACACACACACTGGGGCTGTTGTTTTGTATTGTCATATATGGGATGTGCATAGTTGTACATCTAAATTAAGGTCTGTGTGTGTGTGTGTGTGTGTGTGTGCGTGCGTGCGTGCGTGCGTGCGTGCGTGCGTGCGTGCGTGCGTGCGTGCGTGCGTGTGTGTGTGTGTGTGCAGCTCTCTCAGGCCAGCACTGTCTCTGCAGGGCAGAGAGAGAGAGTGAGAGAGCGAGCTCACGGTGCTGAGCTCAGCAGAAAACTACCCACCAGGTCCTGTCAGTCCTCCTCCTCCTCCTCCTCCTTTCATCCCATCACGCCATCATGCTCTCTGTCAATAAAGCGATGAAGAGGAGGGTTGGAGGAGGGGAGGGGGGGCTGGAGGCGAGGGGCTAGACGGATGTCCGGGTTTGAAGCAGATTGCTGCCTTTGTTCAGCAGGATTTTCAAATTGAAGCATTTGACAACAAAGAGCCAACTCTCTCTTTCTCTCTCTCTCTCTCTATCTCTGTCTCTCTCTCTCTCACCCCTCGCTCTCTCGCTACCTCTCTCCTCTAACAGTGAAAGCCCTCGCAGGCCTTTGTGGAAGAGCTGCTCTCCCCAGAGAGAAGCAGAGGAAGAGAGATAGAGAGATGTGGAGGAGGGTAAATGGCAGAAGATGGACAGATCAGAGAGAGAGAGAGAGAGAGAGAGAGAAGGAACACAACTTGTTTTTGCATGTAGATGCTAATGTCATGCACTAACTCATATACACCCATTACATAATGTAGCATCAGGAGCCCTGTGCTAATAGTGACCATGTGTGTTCTGTGTTCTACACTGTACATGAGGCGGACCAGGCCGGTCCAGGCTGACAGACAGAGGAGGTGGTGGAGGCCCAGAATATTCTGGAGGGATTATATGTATAAGAACGTGATGATGTCAAGGGACTCAACATGTCTGTCTCTGTCTGTCTCTGTCTCAGCACCCATCGCAGCCGGCACCGGTCCAAACTTCTCATTGGCCGACCTGGACAGCTCCTCCTACTACAGCATGAGTCCAGGAGCCATGAGGAGACCCCTACCCAGCACCTCCTCCTCCAGGTAAACACACACACACTCCCCATATATGCAGTCCACAGTAAATGAGAGCTCATCAGAAACAGGATCATAAATCTGATCACATCCGTTTTGATTTCCCACAATGCAAATCCAGCTGCAGCTGAAGCTCTTCTTCTTCTGCTCTGTCAGATCAGTCTGTTGTTTCACTGATAAGTGTATGATCGTATGTCCTGACCAAGCATCAACCTCTGATGCTGAAACATGAAGCCAAAACCTGCAGTTCCTCTATTGACCACTAGAGTCTGGCTCCAACAGTGAGTCAGTCCCCATAGACTCCCATGTTAAACTGTCCAACTTTACAGCAGAAATAAACATGTTTACAGCCTGGTACAAAAACTGTTTTGGCTTCCTCCTTCATGACGACTGTTTATATCGACGACTCACCTGTTCACATTCTATTAAGGACTGAAGTTGGGAATAATTTAATATATGGCTGCTTTGAGTGACAGGGGGGTAACTCAGATCCACCGACGCCCCTCCTCTTTGACATTTTTGGATTAACTGGGAGTTAGGGGCGGAGTCAGGTACTGCCAAGATGGTGTTGGTGGAGCAGCTCACTCCAAGCTTCAAAACCGCTCTTCAGAAACCTGTTGGTGACGTCAGAGAGGCTACGTCCATCTTAATTTACAGTCTGTGATTAGAAATCAGGGATTAAAGGAACAGACACCTGAGCTGGACACACTCACTACATGGGAAGTGTCTTAGACCAGCAGGACCCCCTGAAGTCCACGTTTTCAAGGAGTACTCAAAGACTACATGAGAACATTAATTTACACATAGTCTGATGTGTTACAGAGTGTGTGTCCTCAGCAATGTTGTTTCATGTTTAGCCTTCACAAGGCGTATACCTACACACACACACACACACACGCTTGCAGGGTTTGCCCTGACCTCTTGTGTTGAATCGATGCGGTCGCAAGAGTCGTCTGTCTGTCTGCTGTGATACCTGCCCTGCAGCTCACACACACACACACACACACACACACACACACACACACTGAACCACTGACTCAGATTAGTTGAGTGTGTGTGTTTCTGTGTGTGTGTTCTCTGTCTTTTTACACTCCCTCTCTCTCTCCTCTCTGACTCCACACACCTCTCCAGAGACCTCCCACACACACACACACAAACACGCACACACACAAACACACACAGCTGCAGGGCAGAGAGGCAGATCCATATGGAAATCTTTAAGTCTTTACTAATGTCAAAGACTTTTCATTCATACATATACATCTCACTGTACGGGCGGGTCACACACAGACATAAACATACATACACACTCACACAAACTGAAATGCACACACGTCTTAACCTCCTGTTAAACAAACTCATCTGCTGAATGAGAGGAAGTTTGGCATGTCAGAGCGTGTGTGTGTGTGTGTATGTGTGTGCATGTGTGTGTGCGTGTGTGTGTGTGTGTGTGTGTGTGCGTGTGTGTGTGTGTGCGCAGATGTTGGTAAACACCTCAGACCATCAGATCTTCAGACATGTCAGTGACAGTGTCCGGAGGGCAGAGGGTTGTTAACCGCTCTGTCCATCAGGTTTTCTTTATTTCCTTCCTTTATTTCCAGAGTTTCCTGTCGTGTTTCAAAGTAAAGATGGACGTCAGCCTGTCTGAAAGAAAGACGAATTCATAACACAACAAAATAAACGACAGAACTTGTATTTAACATAGCAAATGTGGCGTCAAAAACAGGCTGTGTTAGGGTCTGGGTGGTTTAAAACTTAACAAGGTAATGCTACATAATTTAAGCCTGATTTTGTTGATGAGTTTAGTTCCTGGTTACAGGTGTTACAGGTGAACTCCAAACACAACTGCCTCACACTGCTGTTCTTCTACCATCTCTACTAACGATGCTGCTCTGTCTCTCCTGTGTGTGTGCGTGTGTGTGTGTGTGTGTGTGTGTGTGTCCAGCTCTGCCAAGAGGATAAAGTGTATGGAGGAGGACGTGGACAGTCCAGGAGAGGAGTCCTACTACCCGGGTCAGGGTCGGTCTCCGGGCAGCGGCAGCCAGGCCAGCAGCTGGCACGACGTGGAGCCAGGTAGGAACCACACCCCAAACCCCCACCCTCCTCTTAACCTCTCCCACCCTCCTTACCACCACCAACACCAGACCTAATACCCCCCTCCTCCTCCTCCTCCACCATACACACACACTTCATACACATCCCAACTTTAACCTGCCGCTCGGACAGAGCGATGCTTCCATGTGACAGTGTGTAGTGATGCTTTCAGCATTTGGGGGAGTGTGTGTGTGTGTGTGTGTGTGTGTGAGTGAGTGAGAGAGAGAGAGAGAGAGGAGGCTGACATGTTAGTATGTAAACAACATAAACACACTGTATGTTTGTGAGACTGTGTGTGTGTGTGTGTGTGTACCTGTGTATTCAACTACAAAAGAGGGGCAAGAAGTGTCTTGGTAATTGTGTGTGTTTGTGTGTGTGTGTGTGTGTGTGTGGGGTCAGGTGTGTTTTGTCTCTATAGCACAGCCACAAAACTTCCCTCTCTGTGATTGGCTGGAAGTTTTCTGTTAAAATCATACAGATACATTAATTTACATTTTGTTTCTTAAATGAATTCTTAATTAGTGGCCAAGGAAATTTATTTACCTACAACAGCAGAGAAAACATAATTTAAACATAATTTCCCTTGTTGTTAATCTACATGTCCTCCATGTTTACCTGGTGTCTATATAAACTCAGTCTAACGTCCATTTCCACAGCAGAGATCCGTCCAAGCTCACCACTCTGAAACTCATCACTTCCTGCACAGATATCTCAGGGATCCTGCACTTGTTTTGTATGTGTTGAGAAAAATCAGCAGGAAGTGTTTGAGTTTCATTGATGGAAACTTAACAACACTTAGTGGTGTCAAACATATTGCAGTAAACCAGAGGAGGTTCTGCACTGATGGAAGCAGAGCTGTGGAAATGGACGTCACTCCTCGTCCATCTACGAGAGGCCGGCTGTGTTTGCTCACGCTGACTGGATGTTATTTGAAACCATTATTTGAATACAGCTGACTTTCATTTGAATTGAAAATAATCAAATTACCACACAGCAGAGCTGGAGTAATGTAAGAACCACTGCACACACGGCTTAGAGAATGGGGGGGTATGTGGGGCCCAGCAGCTCAGGTGAGCCCCAGGTTCAACTTGCAGGTTAATCCGGGCATGAATGTTGCTGTGGGTGGGATCAGACTATTTCCCGGTCCTGACTTTCGGCTCTGATCACATCTATTGAACAGGCTCTGCTCTCTGCAGCTCATTCACTCACATTAAAGTCTCAGCTTTAATGTGAGCAGGTTCACATCAGTGTATAAAGACCTGTGTGGGAGCTCTGTAACATACTGATCAAAGTCCAGGTTCAGAAGTCAGAGACACGAAGTCAGACTAAATCCTCTGTGATCAGTGACTGAGTCCCAGTTCAGGGGAAACATCCTTCAGAGGACGTGGTCTACAGAAGTGTGTCCCTCGTCGTAGCCGTCATAGACCATGAGGGCCGAACTGAAATGAGACAATCTGGTCTTCGTCTCATTTCGTCCCCAGCTGTCCCCGCCCTTACACCAGGAACACACTTCCTGGCTGACGGAGAATCTTGTGGGAGTGTTCACACCGGCTGTGTCTGTGCTGCTGCAGCCATATCTACATAGAGTTTGCAGGGCACCGAATGTTGGATTTCTCTCCGATTTATCTTTGACAGAAACCATCAGTAAAATGTCTCCACATGCAGCTGCTTAAATGGTTTAAAAAATCTATATTTATGAGACAAAATTGCAGAGGTTCAAAAGTAATTGGACACTTGTCTACTAAATGTTTGTGTTGTTTCAACATTACTTCATGTTTCTGACTTTGAACCTGAACTTTGATCAGCATGTGTTAC
>NC_079369.1:27307106-27314606 GCF_021018895.1 Seriola aureovittata
AGTGGAACTAATCCCAGCCCTTTCTTCTGTGTTCGACATGCAGGCCGCCGGTCCTCAATACCACACACACACACACACACACACACACACACACACACACACTCACACACACACACAGACACTGTTGTTTAAGGAGGAAGACTGAGACATTTTGGAAAGTCCTTCTGTTTGCTGTTTTGCCTGAAGACAGACGAGCAGATCAATATTAATTTTGTCTATTCGTTCAGAGGACAGATCTTTACAACACACACATCATCAGTGTGTTTGTCAGTGTTGAGGTGTGATGGACACAGCAGCCTGTAGAAGGCGCTACAACCTCTCTCACTCTGCTCAACTTGAACCGAATTAAAGGCCTTGAAATGTTTTGTTAGTTCATTTAACAGCGTCCGGAACATGTAGAACTGTGCTTCAGTACAAAGACAAGTATTTTCCATTTCATGCATCTTAATACGTTTGTCGAGCAGCTGTAGTTCAGATTTAATATCCTTCCTGTCCAGTGAAAACCATGTATCTCCAAATTTAGCAGTTTTGGATTTGAATTTTATTGATGAACTGGGGAGGAAGTGATGAAGTGTCTCCTCCTTCTAAAGATTAATAAACTGTTCACGAATCCTCTCAGATCAGGAAACTGCATCGTCACAAAGATGAAATATATTCTCTATACCGACCCCTGGTTTTCACTGGACATGACAAACATATGATGATCTGAGAGAATAACAATCATCTTCTCCAGACGTAAAGGGACATGATTTTTAGGTACAAGCCCAACAAAAATCACACCATCATCATTTTAGATTTTTTTCACTGAAAATTAAAAACTGACCATTCCTGGGCGTCGAGTGGTGCAGTTGGTTGAGCATCCGCCCCATATGCAGAGGCTAAGGTCCTCGCTGCAGTCGGCCCCGGTTCGAGTCCCGCATCAGACGGCCCTTTGCTGCATGTCATTCCCCCTCTCTGCCTCCCCACTTCCTGTCTCTCTACTGTCCTGTCAATAAAGGCACAAAAAGCCCCAAAAAATTATAAAAATAAACAAAAACTTTCAAATCACAATCTCTGCCAGAATGATTGCAGTATGATTTTTTTGCATATCATCCAACATACATATTAAATACGTATCCAAAAACAAGTGCCATTGTCCAAATTTGTATGATTCAGACTACAGAGCACATGAGAGATCAGGGCGGCAGCGGGATGAGGATCTGACAGCAGAGGTTCTCTTTCTTTCTCAGAGTTAAAGGAGCAGATGGAAACATCTCTTATATGTGCATTAAATACAGAACCAAACCCAGTTAGCCTAGCTTAGCATAAAGAGTGGAAGCAGGGGGAAACAGCTACAGCTCCGTCCAAAACTACAGCTACTGAGTCCTGCAGAGCTTCACTGACTCAGACGCTGTGACTGTTTGTTCAGTCCAGATACAAACACACACGGTTTGTGTGTTTGTTACTGTTCAAAACTGTGAGAAGTTGTAGTTGAAGTGTATCATGAAAAATACAACACATTTTATTCATATAACTCAAGCTGTGGTTGACCACTTCTGAACACACACACACACGCACACACACACGCACACAGACACACACACTCAGGTGGTTGTGCATGCCTGCACAGTGAGTGAGATCATTTCTGTTAATGTACATACACAGTGTCCTATTGTGTGTGTGTGTGTGTGTGTGTGTGTGTGTCTGTGTGTGTGTGTGTGTGTGTGTGTGTGTGTGTGTGTGTGTGAGAGAGAGAGAGGGAGAGCGAAAGAGAGAAAGAGGGCAGAGAAAGCCATCCATCCAATGATTACTGTAAATACATTGGCCGCAGGGTACACACACACACACACACACACACACACACACACACACACACACACAGCGGGTCAGTGTGTATTGTCAGAGTGATAAATCACAGCAGACTTTAAGTGAATTAGTGCAGCAGCTTTAACTCTCCATCCATCCCTCTCTCTCTTTTCTTCTCTCTCTTTACATTTAAATGTCTCTCTCTCTCTCTCTCTCTCTCTTTCTCTGTCGCTATCATTTCTAATGTCTCTCTATCTTTGTCTGTCTTGCTCTCTCTCTGCCCTCCGTTACATCTCTCTCTTCTTCTCTCTTCTCTCCCCTTGCTTGGAGCTCTATACATCACAGTCCTTAACGAGGCCTCGTCCACTAGCGAGCAATCAGAGAATATTAGACCAATTAGAGCCTTAATTAGATTAGAGGAGAGGAGAGGAGAGGAAACAAGGAGAGGAGAGAGGGAAAGGATGAAACAAGTAAGGAAATAAGAAGGAAATGAGGAGAGGAAACATGAGAAGAAAGGAGAGGAGGAAAAAAGAAAGGAGGATACAAGCAATGAGAAGTGGAAAGAAAGGAGGAAGAAGATTAGACGAGAAGCGAGGAAAGGAAACAGAAATAGAGGGGGATAGAGGAAAGGAGAGGAGGAAACAAGAAAAGAGGAGCTACATGAGCGATGTCCATTGACCTCCACCCTCTTGTTTTGATTGACAGCTGGTGTGAGAAGTGCGTTATGATCTGATGTCATTGTTTCATCTGCTCTGCTGTGTGTTTGTCATCATGTATTTGCATATTAAGCCACGCCTCCTCCACCTCCTCCTCCTCCTCTCTCTCCCTTCTTTCAATCAACTCTCTCCCTCACTCTCCCAACTCTCCTTTCTCTGAATAATTTTCTCTCTGTTTCTCTCCCTTCCCCTTTCCTCACCCCCCCTCTCCGCTGCCCCCACCACAGCGAGCCCCCACGCTCCCCCCTCCAGCCTCCACTTCTCCTCCTCCCCCATCCTGCAGCAGCCCGGCTCCTACTTCTCCCACCCGGCCATCAGGTATCACCCGCAGGAGACGCTCAAGGAGTTCGTCCAACTGGTCTGTCCTGACTCCGCCCAGCAGGCCGGACAGGTGGGCTTCCTCAACGTAAGCACAGACACACACACACACACACACACAACACACACACACACACACACACACACGGTATATGTATAAATACACAGAGGTACAGACTCATGTGAGCTGGGTTTTCCAGCCTCTGCAAAGGTGGGATCAGTCGCAGGAAACACTGCAGTGTGTGTGTGTGTGTGTGTGTGTGTGTGTGTGTGTGTGGCCTTCTGTCTGCAGTGAGATAGTTGATATATCTGTGTCTAGACACTGAATCAATACACCGTCCACCACCCCTACCACACACTCACACACACACACACACACACACACACACCACACACACACACACAGACACACACACACACACACAGTCTGTTTTTGCCTGCATAGTAAAAAGTGGACTCGAGTGCTAAAACACATCATCGTGTCCTGATACATGTAAACAACAGACCAGTCAGAATTGAAGGTTTCTCTCCAGTGTTCCCAGTTCAGTGACTCTCTCTCTGGATTTCACCATTTTTTAAAAACCTGTTAGTGACTTGAACGTCTCTGAAAAGATCCAAGTGACACATCTGTGGATTTAGTGGCAGTGATAAACACAGTTCATATCATCATGGCAGGTCATCAACGCTGGACATGTGACAGAGACCTTACTGAGACCAGTGCTCCTCCTGTAACAACCAGTCATTCACTGGTTTGTTCATCAAAGACATGAACAAGTGATTTCAGATAAACAAAATGCAGGACCGGTCCAGACCTGTCGACCGAGTCACTTCTCCACTGGTGTAAAAACACCTGATTATAATGTTTTGATCTGAATGAATTTGGATGAATGAATTTTTTAATATCAAATAAAAGAAAAATGAATATTCTCTTCATCGTATTACAATTTAGTGAGAGTTTTTTAGATTTCATGATTTTATCATTATATTTTGGCACAGCGATCTCACTGTCTGCAGGTCCAGGATCAGCTGACTGTGTGACATCACCTGCTGGAGGCTGTGAGATAATCCCACTGACTGACTCAGTGTCATGACCAATCCGTTTTGGTTACATTTTTGTGAATGAAACTGAGCAGACAGGAAGTCGTACGATGCACTTTTAAGGGAGTTGATTACATTAACTAATAAATCTCACAAACCCTGACCTGAGACATTCAGGATACAAATATGAAAATATTCTCACATGAGAGTTTGTCGTTGTTTCGTGTTTGCACTGAAGTTGTACAGTCTCGTGTTTCCAGGGTTTGAGCTCTCGTCCCAGTGGCTGGAATCTGTCATTTATGTGTGAAAGCAGTGGAATCAGCCTGTGGTTTGTTGATGTCAGGTTAGTGTAGTTCATCTGCTGCTGTTCTTCATTTGACAGCATCATCTGATCAGCAGTGATGGAAGACAATAATAAAATCCTCTACTGTATATTACAGTATAATTCTTTTAGTCCAGAGAGTGGATCATCAATATATAATTCATCATGTTTGTTTTACTGACTAACTGCAAACGTAGCTCAAGCTGCAGAAGTCCCTGATCACATGACAGAAACCTGGATCAGGTGTTTATGACAAGTGGGAAAAAGGAATGAATGAAGTTATATATGAGAACACTCAGGTTTCTCAGATCCAGAATAAAGTTGAATCCAGGTGTCTGGAGCCAGAACAACAGTAATCCGGTTCAGGACCATTTGATCTATAGTGTGGGAGAGAAAAAGCTCCAGGAAGTGGCCGTGTGCCGTTTTATCATGGAGGTGGGGCCGTTAACCAGATGCAGAAATAACTAGTTAGTCCTCATCTTTACAGGTTTTTCTTTTGTAAAGGTGAAAAGTGTTTGAAAACACTTCCAGTAAAGAATAAATCCCACCTTTCTGTTGCTCGTCCGACTCATTCTGGTTCACGAAGCAGCATGGAGCTCATCACTGCCCCCTGAGGCCGGAGGTCCACTGGTACGGGACACACAGGAGGCAACGATGAGCTCATTACACACTGACAAACAAACATCACAGGGCAACAAGGGAATGATGTGTTTGCTCTATAACAGGTGTTTATTAGAAAAGGTGTGAGAGTAGAATACACAGCTCTGAACAGGTGTATGAATAAAGACAGTATTTACCTGTAAATGTGGGGAGCAGAGTGAAGAGGGAAAGACAGAAGAGACAGGAGGAGGCAGAGAGGTGAGGCGAGGTACTGTGGTATTATGCTTATAGATTAGCAGGATAAAATGCGAGCAGCAGCAGAATTCTTTATGACCAGCCAGGAAAACTGCTGACACACACACACACACACACTCTCTCTCACACACACACACTCACACACACACTCAAAGGAGAACAGAGTGGAGCTGTTACAGGTTAACCATGTGACCGACCTGTTGATGTTTTTCTGTATAAAATATTGTTGTTGTTAATATTTGTATTTAATGCTTTTTAATCCCCCCCCCCCCACCCCCTGCGTCTTCAGCCTAATGGTAGCTCCCAGGGAAAGGTCCACAACCCTTTCCTGCCGACGCCCATGCTGCCTCCCCCTCCGCCTCCCCCGATGGCCCGTCCCGTCCCACTGCCCGTTGACGCCAAGCCGCCCTCCACCTCCTCCACTGAGGGGGGAGGCAACTCGCCCACCTCGCCCAGTGAGTGCACACAGGACCAATTATCACATTAAAGAAGTATTTAGAGCATGTTTTCCCGGAGGCCGAAACGCCTCCACAACAAAAGACCAAATAAATATTTGAATTATGAAACTAATATTTACTTCAAATGTAAAGAAACGCTTGATAATCTGTGAGGAGAGACTCGTATTGTGTTTGGATCATGTTTCACTTCAGGGTTTAGTGATGACTCCGTCATTTGGCAAAAACACACACAGCTGGTGCCAAAATATTTAATCCCACTTCCCCTCATCAACACGTGAACATATATATATTTAATGCTGTTGTTTTTAAACCAGTGTCGTTCAGATTTACTTCATATCTAGAAGGAAATAAATCTTTGTCATCACTCTGACCTACATCTTCTAAATAAAGCTCTTCAAAACTTTATTAATCCGTCAGAGCTGTGAATGACACTGTTGATCCAAAGTTAATGACACAGGCAGCCCTGAAATAGATTTTAGTCTTTTTTTGATGGATCCAGGCTAACAGTTTCCCTTTGTTTCTAGTCCTTGTGCTAAGCTAGGCTAAACATCGTTTCACAAAGATACCTTAGTCCTGTCTAAAGTCTCTGGTCTAAGGAGGGAGTGGCTGGATCTGAAAGGAGAGAGAGCATGAATGAATGAATGACATACAGTAGATAGAAAACACAGGAGTAAAGGAATAATCTCTTTATGTGTGTGTGTTGTGCAGCTTACTCTACCCCCACTACATCTCCAGCCCAGCGGTTCGTCAGCGTCGGACCCAGAGACCCCGGCTTTAACATCCCTCAGCAACCACAGGTAACACACACCTGAGTCTAGATGGGGTGTAGACTCCCTCCACTGTGCTCTTTTCTTTTGTTTTGGGCCCTTAGTTCTGATTTAGTTCATCTTAAATCAGCTTTATACTCCGATGTCAGACTGAGGGCGACGGTGTCTGATAATCTAACTTTACGAAAACCGATGATACAACATTCACACCCACGTCACACTGTGATTGGTTAGGTGTGCAGAGGTGAGAAAGGAGCCAAGAACTTGTTTTTTTTTATTTGTTACATGACTTTCTGTCACTTTTCATGATGGCAACACTATGAACATCTTCTAGGAGAGACCATGTGAAAATGTGCATCATTAGTGACCTGAATCATCCCACTCTCTCCTCTCTCCTTCAGCCAGAGGAGTGGAGGCTGTTACAGCAGCTCATTAACACCTGCACTATCACATAATGTGGGAATGTTCAGTTGTCCACAAACTACTGGCCATGTAGTGTCTTTTCTACCACATCCACTTGCCAAAGGAACAAAGGTCGTTTGCGTTTAACCCATCGCTGAATAGTTGCTAACAGAGCCTGAAGCATCACTGTTTCCATGGTTACCAAAGATTTAATTTACCCTGAGCCCTGATTAAGAGGAAGAGGTGAAACTGTTGACCAGAGCGATGACTGAGGTGACTGTTAATGATTTTAACAGAGCTGACAGCCAATCAGAGAGCGGCCTCGGTTAAAATGCTTGTAAACAAAGACAGGGAGAGAAAGCAGCACTTCACTTCAGGCCTGTAACGTTTACTATAGAGCAGGTGGTCAGTGAATGCAACATCCACGTTTAACAGAATACTGTTCAGTGTGTGTGCCCAGCTCAGGGTCTGTTTGCCAACTGATTTATGAAGAGTGTAACGATTGGGCAGCCTTGACTTAACTCATCCCACACACACATACACACACACACACACACACACACACACACACACACACAGTAGTGAGATGACACTGAGGTGGGAGTCCTCTTGTTGACAATCGAGACATGTTTGATTGCTTTAGTGTGTGTGTGTGTGTGTGTGTGTGTGTGTGTGTGTGTCTGTGTGTGTGGGTGTGTGTGTGTGTGTGTCTGTGTGTGTGTGTGTGTGTGTGTGTGTGTGGGTGGGTGTGTGTGTGTGTGTGTGTGTGGGTGGGTGTGTGTGTGGTGGCCCGCAGTGAACGAGGCTGTCGATTTATTGACTCTGTCACAGGCCAGCAC
>NC_079369.1:27319606-27442106 GCF_021018895.1 Seriola aureovittata
TCAGCAGCATCAGCATGGCTACAGCGGATCAAACGCACCCCGACCCTGGTGTTAAACACCCACTCTGTAAACTCTATGTCAAAGACTTCCCTGTAGACATATGGTTCATATGTCAGTGTCCATATTTAGTGCCAGACCCCCCCTCCTCTCTTCCCCAACTCCCCAGAAACCAGACCAGGCTGAAAAATTAGTGGGGGGACTGAGCTTTCAATTTTGGGAACGCTGCAGGACTGAATTACAGAGCTTCCCTTCTGGAGAAACCACATACACACTCTCCCATCATCCTCTGCAGTGTGTGCATCCAGTGGACTTGCAGGGGTACAAAGTCCTCCCCACTTCCACCACGCGACCCCCCCATCCCGATGGATTCCGATGGCTTGGTCGGATTGGTTGTTGGGACAGGACAGGATGTGCTGTGGTTGGAGGGAGGGAGGAGGTGTTAACTGGCTCAGATACCACCAGCTAATACCCCCGCCCCCTCCCCACACCTGAGCCCTCACACACCTCCTGGGATGGACTCCACCCCCACTTGACCCCACCCCCTGGTTGGTTGCAGGTCAGGGAGGGAGGAAGCCGACAAAGTTCTTTCCAAGGACATAGACCAGTGCTTAATGGAAAGACGTGATCTGACGGGGAGGTGGTGCGGGTGCAAACAGACGCCCTTCCTGTTTCACAGTAATAACATGAACTACACGTGGAGGGATGGGGGTGATGATGGGGGAGGTCGGGTGGAGGGGGGTTATAAACGTGGGGAAGCAGGGGTTTGTTGATGTGTTGCGACCAGACACTGGTGGATCAAGCTCGTTTATCTGGGAGGCTTTGGCTTCATGGCTCATTGATTTTTCTCTCTTAGCCATCATTTCAGCTGGTCCCCTCCTCCTCCTCCTCTTTCCATCCACCAGTCTGGGTGAAGCTACAGCATGTTGAGGGTGGGCAGAAAACTCTGGTGTCCGAAACGAAGCAGGCAGACAGGAGAGAGATGAGTGACTAAAACTTTACCAGTGGAATATTGATCATGAGGAAAGTGCAATTTTGTTGGCTAGCTGTTGGATAGTTAAATATCTTTGTAAGATAGCTCGTTGAAAACAGTTGTTGAAAAGTATATATAAATATATATTTTTCTTCCTAGTCCGCTCACACCTCTGGGACTCTAAAATATTGGGGTACAAAAGACAACAACACAGCGTTGAACTAGAAACCATAGCCTTGTGAGAAATAAGGGGAGCTGTATTCACTTTTATTGTTTATTATTTGTTGTTTGTTCATCTTGAAAAGCTGTTAGCATGGTAGAACAAGAATCCCTTTAAGAAATATCATCAGTTTAAACAATCATTTTTTAAAGCTTTTCTCGCAGCTTAAGTCTGCCTTTCATTTTGTTTAAGAGAAAAAAAACGCAAAGCGATTAACTTATTTTAATGAGCACATCGTTTTACTTTAAAAAAAGAAAAGAAAAGCAATTTGAATTTCTCATGAGGCAAAATCATGAGAAATATAACGAGTGAATTTAAGCTTAAAAGTAATCATGTTTTCTCCGGTTTCTGTTGGCGAGATAATCTTTAACGGGTGCCACCCGGTAACGGGCTGCCCAATGATTGGGCGGGTCTCCTAGAGCTCCTGTCCAATCAAAAGCACTTATTCCTGCAGTTGGCCAATGGCCCGCGAGTGTGTAATCAGGGGGTGAGGTTTAGCGATAAAGAGGCAGAGCAGAGGGTAACTCTCTGGGAGCTTTCGTCCACAAATAGACAAGACAGCCGAGCGCTTCACATGCAACTTACCATTTTGTTGAACTTCAGTTTTGTTTTTCCTTTCCTATACTATATATATAAATATATATATATACACACACACACACACACAAACACAAACACACTCACACACACACACATACACTCTTACGACCATCCAGCGTCGAACAAAAGTGAATTTAAGTGAAAATTTACAAAAAAAGAACAAAAAAATCTGCATGTTTTAGTGTTAGTGACAAATTTTTCCATAGATGATGTAGTTAGTGAGATAAAGACACTATATTGTAAACCCAACATCAGGCACTTGCCAGCAGCCGTCTATTAGTTTGGCCCCGTCAAGGCCTTTTCTATCTCTCTCCTTCACAAACAACCAGCTCTCTTCGCTTCTCGGCATTTCTCCATTCTTTTTATTTCTTATTCCTTCCCTTCCTGCTTCCTTGCTTTTTCCTTCATCAACAGATCAATTATGCTTTTCAGTTCCACAACGCTCTCTTTCATCCGTACATTATCAAATTGCACGAAAACAATTGTTCCTCATCAATGTGCCTTGAGCTACAGTCCAGTCCTGAGGGTGCACAAGATCCAATGTGGAGAGTTGTTTTATTGTTTTTTTCTTCCACCCTCCACACCTGAGATTTTGTAGGTAACTGGAGCAATTAATGTCGAAGCGTTAAAGCTGAAGAGGAACGCTGTGATTTCCAGAATTACTCGCTGGTAAACTCTTAGTATAAAAAGGTCTGAGGCCTGCGCTGCACTGCTTTCTGCCCCCACTCCCCCCACCTACCTGCAGCGCTGAGCAGAGACCTCACAGGTGAAATCCACACCAGCTACAATCAGGTCAATCATCTCCAGATCTCTGCTAACTAGTGGCAACACGCTGAATTTTTGTGAAATGAGCATAAAGTCTGAGGTTTGGGTCAAATTTGCTAAGTTCAGTTTAGCTGAAAGGTAACAGATATAAGTTAGCTAACGGTTTAGTGGCGTACACACTTTGAATCAGGTTAGCTCCCGTTAGGTGTGGTTCAGCTTTGCTAAGTGTTCATTTTAGCTCCTAAGAAAATTTTGGCTCAAGTTAGTTAACAGTTCAATTTAAGAGCAAAAATTTACTGATTTGAGTTAGCTAGCAATTCGGTTGCTAAAACACTTAAAATCTGGTGAGCTAACTGCTATCAGTTTATCTAATAGTTTGGTTTACTACGTAATAGTTAAGTTTAGCAGATAAACTGTTTAGTTCCAGTTAGCTAACAAGCTATTTTAACTTCTAAAAATGTTTGGTTCAAGTGACTGATTCAAGTTAGCTAACAGTTTAGTGGTTAAACACTTTGAATCAGGTTAGTTAACGTTTGGTTAGGTTACGTTAAGTTTGGGTTACCTTTTGCAAACTGCATCCTTTCAGTTTATTATAGCATTTTTTTTAATTAACTAGCTCTAGTTTTAGTAGCTAAAACACTTTTAATGAGGTTAGCTAACTGTTGAGTTTAGCGGCTAAAACAGTTAAGTTCAATTTATCTAAGAGTTCAGTTTATTCCCTAGTTCTCAAGAGTTTAGTTTACCAGCTAAAACAGTTTGAATGAGATTAGCTAAGAGTTCAGTCCCCAACAGTAAAGTTTAGTAGTTAAAAAAGTTCAGCTAGCTAGCAGCTAAGTTTAGTGTCTAAGACACTTTGAATCAGTGAACTAACTGTTGAGTTTAGCAGCTGAAACAGTTTAGTTCAGTTTTCAGTTTCAGTTTATTCCCCAGTCTATAACAGTGTAGTTCAGTAGTTAAAACAGTTTGGATGACAGCGATTATTGTATGACATGTTTATTTTAGCATCTAAAGGTATTTGCTTCAGCCTAGCTAACACAGGCTATGTTGTTCCCTAACAGTCCACTTTAAAACTTAAAAAAAAAAACTTAACTATACATAATAAGTGTGGTGGTGATTAGATTAAAAAAAATTTTAAAAAACAACTGTTATTCTTTATACCATACAGTAGGAAAAATGTGTTTTTCAGAAGATATGTACACGGTGAAGTTGATGTCTGTGAGGATGGAGTGATACACTAAAAACACACCTTTCTGTCAAGGTGCGTTCCAATCACCTAGTAGTTCCCTGCGCAGTGGACTGCACAGGGTATTCAGCCATGTTAAGTAAGATTCCAAACCGTAGGGAGCAAAAGGTGCTCAGTTCAAAGGGACCTATGAACTGAGCAGGGAATAACTGAACAACCATTCATCAATTCACCAGAAGTTGACAAGATTACCCATCAGTCATTGCGCCTAGCAGGTGCGCCAAAAACGACAATGGACAACATCTTGTAAATCAATCAAATCACATTTATTCCCAAGTTACATACAATTAAATATAATAGGTTTTGTAATGGTATCAGTTATTTATCAATATATATTAAATTTTCAATATTTTATTTCAGTAGTGTAAAATGTCCACAGTAGCAGCAACACGTATCCGAGGTGTTTACGTTACCAGGGTGACGCATGGAGGAAGGAGGATGTCTGCGTTTATGACGTTGCAGGGTGCTCCGAATGAAGTAATTTTGTTGAGGGAAGTTCCCTTAACTGATATTCCCTGAGCAGGGAGCAAGGAGCACTGTTTATGTACACTATGGATCGGAACGCAACCTCACTCTTTGTGTTGTCGGCAGTTGAAGACATTGTGCTCATTTGACTAAATTTCGCGATGCCAGTATCTTGATGGAGCAGACGGAGCTTATAACTGCTCACTACCTGGTAGATTGGTTCAGTTGAGTGTGTTTACCCCCCCCCCCCCCTCCATCCTGTCCTTTGTTTGGTGGGGTGACTTTTACATCTGTTGCTGTAATCTCCAAACAGCAAAACCTTTTCTTTTTAAGTCCTCCAGTTTTAATTTTTGGTTTGTTTGTTCTTCTACTTTTGTTCCCACATATGAATAATGAAAACTTTAAATATGCAATACCTGCTTGCACTCACTTAGACTTATTTTGTCTCATATTGTTTATTTAGTCTGATTTTTCTTTCTATTTACTTTCAACCAAAGTTAGCATGCACATGACTGGCGTTGTGCTCTGTGGCCCTAAAAATAAATAGTGAAGCCAGCCCTGTAGTGATGCTCCAGCCAAGCTGAGCCGCTCAGGGATTCCTTCTTTCCTCCCTTCTTTCCTTCCTTCCTTCCTGTTTCGATAATCTACCAGGCGGCCACAATACGACATTCGGGTCTCTCTTTCCTAAAATTTAAAAAATTTAATTTCTTTGGTCACAAGCAAGCCTTAAACAAGTCCAACTTCTTTTCCATCGCACAGAACAGTCAATCAAAAACATTTCTGATGATGTCCAGCATTTTAACTGTACCCCGCCCTGCTCCGCAGAGGTTCTAGTGAATAAATCATTTACCCGTTCTGTGTTCGGTCCATCTATCAAAGTTAACGGACAGTGACGTGATGGTTTAGTAGTTCCACTTGTGTGGGTTGTGTGTTTCCTCTTAGTGTGACATGTTTGTCTCTGTTCTTGCCTACCCTTTAGCCATGAGTTGGGCATTACTTCCTTAATTATCTGCACTAAATATGAAATAAATGACAATAGTGAAAAAGTATGTAATAAAAAAATACAGCTTCCAGGGCTTAAAAAGAGCGAAGGGAATATAAAAAAAAAAAAAAAATTGCACGGACATTTTTTTTTAAGTGTCACAAAAACCTTGTGAAACAGCCTAGCATCTAATCAGCGACTTTTGGCTGTGTGTGTAAGATAACGACAAAATTGCACCCTTTTTAAAGAAAGAAAAAATGAAAAAGAATATAAAAGCAATAGTTTGGGCAGTGTGTTGTTTTGTTCTTGTGTTATGTGTGTAATTTAGTTCTGGTACAGCAGCGAAGAGACGCAGAGAAGAGTTAGCTCTTAACGGACGGGAGGGCAGAGCAGCAGGGCCACTCGGCCTGACTGGGAGACGTGTTTGTATGTTGTATAGTTTTATTAATTACACTGATTTTAAAGCTGCCCTATTTTATAATGCAGGACTTTTGTAACATTGATTAAATGAGGAAAAACTAGTGTTGTGAATTTTCTGATTGTTTGTATCGAGGCCACATTACTAGAACTGGTTTGGTTTGTTTTCTGGGAACTGGATTTAAGTTGAAAACTTTCCTGTTTCCTTATTTTCTTTATTTTTCTTTGCTTTCCTTTTTGTATGTATTTAAGGACATTTCCTCTTTGATGGTATAGCATATTCCTGTACTTAAAAAGTACAGGGCGCTGTGGTGATAAGACCATTGTAAATGGATGTTACAGTATGCTCTATGTTTGAAGGTTATTTGTTGCATCAGTGTTGATGAAGCTAAATCTAGGTAATTCTGAGGAAAACTGGTAAGAGAAGCGAGCGTTTTTTATGCATTTTAAAAACTTTAGTTTTAGGCAGGAGACAATGACATAGCCAGCCAAAGGATGCCCCTACTATAAATGCATCTAGGCATCTTTTTTTGTGTTCACCATTCCATGCAGGAAAATAAACAGCTTGATTATGCAACATGATTCTTTTTCTTTTCCATCTGTTTCTTTCTTCACTGGCCCACGAGATCACCTCCTCCTCCTCCTCGTCCTCCACCTCCTCCTCCTTACCCAGCCCTCCCTGAGCCTGGAGGTCCACTCTGATCTCCGTCCATCCACACATCCACTGCTGCTCATCACAGCATCACATGCATGGAGCAGATAATCAGCAACAACAAGTCAACAGGATGATGGACAGTTCAAGTGTGATCAGAGTTTCTGCTCATTTCCGATGTTACCTTCAGTTTTTATCACAGTGAGATATTTTACTTTTTAATAAGAAGAGTTTTAGGCAACACTCACAACCCTGACACAATCAATGCAAAAAAAGCAGACTTGGTTTATAAAAATACACTTTGCGCGTTGCTGTTTCGCCTGTGAAGCGCAGGTGAAATGCGAGTCGTGAAGAAATTGGTGTTTCATGGTTATTTCTGTATAACATCAAGGCCTATTCTTATTCTGGAGCCTCACGATCCTCCACAGATTGAGAGCTGTGGTTGTTCAAATTTCCCATGATTCTGAGCACCAGGAAGATTTCTCCTGATGCTGGAAACAGCAGCCGCCCAAAACAATCTCACCTCAACTCCGCCCCATTTATTTATTTTATGACTGTTTCTGTTTCCGTCGTAGACTGTGAAGGCCGAACCGAAATGAGAAGTTCCGGTCTAAGGAGTCTTTTTCACTTTGCGTCCCCAGCTGTTCCCACCCTTACCGTTGCAGCGTCTAGCAACCTTGATAACGTGTAACTTTTTTTCACAAAAACTTGAGGTTTTAAGGCCCTTGGTTTAACAGTTGTACCGCTGAACAGAGCTGAAACCCAATACTTACATTTAACAGTGTAATCCTCAGGCTCTCTGTCAGTGTTGTTTGCTGCCATATTATTTAAATTAGCGAAGCGCAATGAATCTTGGGATATGTTGGACCATGAAGGATCCACCAGTTGGAGCCTTCATCGTCCAGGAAAAGAAGGATGCATTTGAAGGAGCCTTTGAAATGGGACAGTGTAGTCGCACCGCTGTGATACAATGTGTCTTCAATGCTCCTGAATTGGGACACAGCTTTTCTCTCTATTGGGCGATGCGTCGTAAAGATCGTAAAGTATGATCCCTTCTGCACAAGATGGGTCTAATTTCTTTCTTTTAAACAACTATACAAGCTATAGATCTAGAAACAACAAAATAATAACTTGTGCTGAGTGAAGCCATAAAATAATTGCAACATAGAATAAAATCTGATTATGTCCAAACCATTTCAAGTAAATTAAAAGGCAAACCCATTTTTCAGTATGTAGCTTGTTGGTTGTTGCTTTTGTTTGTGGTGGGGACAAGTTAAGATACAGACACAGTCAAATTTAAAATGTAAAGCTAATGAACGAATGTAAAGAAATGAGCAGCAACTCAAATCCCACTGGAGCTGGAGTCCTTGAAGGGAGGATGTGGTGTGACTTGAAGCTGTGAAGAGTCCCAGTTCACTGGGTGGTGGTGGTGGTGGTGGTGGTGGTGGTGGTGGTGGTGGTGGAGGTGGAGGTTGGGGAGGGGCTGAATGTGAAGCTCACTACACCACGTTCTCCTCCTCCACGTTAACTTACACCAAACACACCAATCACAGCTGAGGCAGAGAGAGCAATGAGACGCTGCATCCAACCAGCTGAACCAACACACACCACACGCTCACACACACCAGCAGAGACATGAATTGACATGAATCTGTTCCCAAAAACAAATCTGACAAACGCCTCTGAGCTTCTAACAGCCGCTGAATCCTGCAGCTTCCTCCACTCGCCCCAAATCCAGACAAATGATCCAAAGTTTGTTCAACCAGCAATGTGAGAGAGAGAGAGAGAGAGCGAGAAAGAGAGAGAGAAAGAGCTGGAGACAAAGACTGTCTTAAGACTCCAGAGGAGAACCACTTGCATTTGCCTCCCCCCTTCCAATATCCCCCTTCCTCCTTCTTCTTGCTTCGCCCCCTCCCCTCCCCGCCAAGAGTTGATTTTTGGATTTTGACTTAGAGGAATTCTGCCGCTCCATCAGGAAACAGGGTTGAATGAAGGCTGGGCTTTTTATGCTAACGCCTTTGTTGTCTTCACGTTTGTCCAAATTCTCCTGGGCAGAGATAATCCCCTCCGCCCCTCCCTCACCTCCACCACCACCTGAGATACAAATCCATCAGACCGGACCGCTGTGCGAGTCTGCAATTTGGAGGGGTCGGAAATAATCGAATTTGAGCGGCTCGACGTGAAGAGGGGCAGAATTCTTAAGGCTTAGACCAGGGTATTTTTAATCCACCCAAGACGAAGTACTTTCAATCATTTTAGAGGCCTGAGTATGTGAATGACAGCGACGCTGAATGGACAGTACTCTTAGAACAATCGTGCAAGTAAGGGAGAGAGCCTCAGTGACACCTGAAATCCTCCTCCAGCAGCGTTCCTTTGCTCTGACCCGATGTGAAATGAAAACACTGCCGTTTCCTCCATTGTTCACCTCGGCACCGAATCACAGCCGAGAGCGGAGCAGAAGGAAGTCGTCCTTCACCGCGTCGGCTGTGCCGCAGAGCGAGCCGGGGAAATGAGTATAAATGGCATCACTTTAGAGAGATGAAGGAAAGTCATTGGACGAGGAGGCAGGTAACACTGAGGCTGCTCTCCGCCGCTCAACTGTAATGAATTACAGTGTCACTGCTCCTTTGCAAAGATATTTATTTATCCTATTGCAAAACCATTACATGGTGCTAAGTGTTAAATTGAGCCAGTGAAGGGGAGGTAAGCTGGAAAATGTGACAATTTGAACTTACTATCATGCTTCCTGACAGAGTATCAAAGCATAGCAGTCTAATCTGCATGAGAACTATGCACTGACTAAAAACAAACATCCACACGTGCACGTGGCCGTGCGCCTGCCCACGTGGACTTTGGTATCTACTTTGTTAAAAATTTCAGCCTCTGCCTTCTTTTACGATCGATCCTTCCGTTTCCAGATCCCAGCTTCTACGGACCGAACGAGTTATACGAAAAATCTGAAAAATAAATGAAAAATAAAAGCAAACCAGCATATTACATGATATATTGAAAAAGATCAAATGTAGTGCCTGTGAAAACCTGTATTATAATGCTCTTCTGAATACTGAATACAATAATTGTTTGTAACTGTTGAAATTTCTGAACACCAGTAGCCTTTGCTGTCTGTCAGGCCCCTCTGATTATAGCTAATGTACAATAATCATAAGATATAACTGCATGCTCTTCCATAATCGCCTAGTAAGCTGTTACCAAGACAACAAATGAGAAAAAAAATTACAAAAACCAGATTGTTCTGTTACTGTTTTGGTTCCTCTCTTCTTTTTCTTACCTCTCCCTGTATGCCTCAAACTGTCTCACCTCCTCTCCTTCATCCTTTCTCTCCATACTCATCCTCACACACGGGACTCTTTCATCCCGACATGAAAACACTTCCACAGTTTTCTACTGTGTCATTGATCTGACGGGTGTGCCACCATGATGACTGCCCCGGGCCATCAGCGGACTGCCGCAGCCTCGCGGGGGGTTTTCATCCGACAATCTCCAGCTAACTTTTAACTTCAGCAAACACCCGGTTGGTCTGGTGCCCCCACCCCCACCCCTCCACCCCCCACATCCATTGACCAGCAGGCTGAGAAATCTCTGCATGGCTCTGGGTGAATCCTCCTCCTCCCCAGGCAGTTTCCTGCAGGAGACTGAATCGATGGCCTCTGCCTTTTTCTGCAACGCTCAGCACTATGCAGGACACAACCCCCCCACCCCCCCCCCTTCCTCATCGAGCCTCCGCTGCGTCTCCCCCCGGCAGGACTTCAAACGAGCCGCCGCTCCTCCAGGATGAGAAAGGTCTAGAAAGAGAAAGAGGTAGCCAGCACCTGGGAGACTCCCCCCTCTACTCCCACCCACCCCCCACCCCCCTCTCCCAGTCCCAGGCCAGCTGGGGTCGATTGGCTTGTCTAGCTCACCTCCAGTGGCTCCTCTCTGCTTTCGACTCGCAGCCTGTCGATGCAGCTCGGCTCTTTGAAACTAAACAGTTTTCTTCGACTTGTGCATCTGTTTGAAAACTTTGTCTTGACAAACTTTGTTGATGGTCAGACTGTTTTATTAAAGGACGATGCCAGTGAATTTAAAAGTTCCTGCTGTTTTCCAGGTTTTCCAAAGACGTGCTGTAGTGTTTTACCTGCTTCAAATCTTTTTTCTAATCTCTCTGCTAGAGCCGGGAGTTTTGTTGTAACATAGAAACCATAAGTCTGAAAACTAAATTTCACAATCATAAAGAAATGAATGGAGATCAATGACAGACAGGAGGGAACTAAAACACGACAGCATGCTTTGAAAATGGCCAGGGGAGAACAGGATTAGTAGTATACAGTCTAAAACAGACTAAACCTCCAGGCTGGTCCTCTAGAAAGTAGAGTAGAATAGAAACAGTAGAAATGTAGAAACTTTCTTCACTGTGTTCAAGTTTCCATCAAAACAAACCAGGGATTCATTTTTCTACAGTTATCTCCGGCCCAGCTCCGGCCCAGAGCCGCCCACACTCACTTCATCGTCCAGCCTGTTGATGTTTTGAATATCGGAGCCGATCACCAGTGTAGATAATCAATCAGCTCAATCAGCATTTCTTGATGCCTTTGGCCCGTCCCTCTGGAGGCGACGCTAACCGTAGCTGTCCCACGACAATCTCGAGGAAGGAGAGCTTTATCCTTATCTTTCACCCCCAAGCGTCGCCGTGCCGACCGTGACCTGGAGCAGTCTGAGTCACACATTCACATCATCACACATCCCATCATCCCCTGCTCACTGCCCAGAACTCCACAGAAACCAGACGCCACCTTCATCCTGACGACCACCTGTTCAGTTCCTCCATCATCATCATCATCATCATCATCACCTCCTCCATCCTCACCCAGAACTGACTTAAACCTTGTGCCTCTACAACTCTTTTATGGAACAAGGCGGTGTTTTCTGCTGCCGCCGCCGCACCGGGTCCTGACCTGGTGTCACACCTTCGTTCAGTGTTAACTAGTTTCCATCAGTTGTGTCCGGTGCCATTGTTTGTCCATCCTCTGTGTTCTGAAGCTGTGAGTTTGTACTGACTTCCTCTGTCCCCTCTGACTTATCTGTTGTTCCGTTTTTGTTTTTCCCTTCTCCGACTGTTGTTTCTGTTGAACTGGTGAACTGTAGGCCCATCCCTCTCGGCCCCATTAGTGACTCCATGTCCACGCAGACTCAATTTACTGGAAGCAAGATGTGCATTTCCTATGCAACAACGACAAAAAAAAAAAATAAAGACGCTAATGCTCTATCGACCGCCTCTCTGGGTGTTTTTGTGTTGTGATCATGTGTGTGTTTCTGCACATGTGTGTGTGTGTGTGTGTGTGTGTGTGTATTTGTGACGTGTATTTGTGGTGTGTCCAGGATTTAAGATTTCAAGAATGAAAGAAAAACTTTTTGATATAGAACCACTGGGATTTTTTTTTTTTGACTTGAGATCATAAAAAGTTTCTAAAAAGTTCAAGCCTGAGAGTTGTAATCTGAAACTGGAGGTCTGTCAAGGTTGTCAGTCATCCAGGTCATGATTATCCAAGAAAATCTGAACTGAGAGCAACAGGCAGAGACACTTCTTAAACTGAAGAGGCTTGTTGAGTTGGAATGTCTTCATGTAGCCACAGTAAGGCTGTGACGACGTCAGATTTTCCCTACATGATTATCTTGGCCAAAGAATTCATAATAACGACACTATTACGATATCTTTAGGGAAAATAATAATAATTATAACGATGATGCTAATTCATCCTTACCTTTGTTTATTGTGTGTTTTGTCTTTTAAAGCCGAGTGTAAGGAGATGGAGGGAGTAAAGTTGACAGTAAAGTCTTTCAAATTTCCAGACACCCGGAGAGGTTTTATGTTTAATAATCAAGATCCTCTCATGTTTGCTGTGATGGTCCCCCCCCCCCCCCCCACTCGCTCTGTAAAGCCCAAAGTTTGGTTTCATGTGATGTTCTCTGAAACTCAGGCAGAGTGAGACCTCTTCATGTAGCTGTTTCCAGTGTTCAGTCTGCGTTGAAACAGAGACACTCTTGTTCTAATCCCAGCTCCCAGCGGTCAGGAGTGCTGAGCTCAACAGTCCTCGTACACACAGACTAGGCGCGCGTGTGTGTGTGTGTGTGTGTGGTACTGAATGTTACTAACACTGTTTCACAGCACAAGGATTTCACTGTCTCTTGTGGTTAAAGGGGAGAAACGAGCGATGAACCAGTGAGTTCATTTTCAAAAGATCACGTTCAGGTGAGTTCGCTGGAACAAAACTCATCACTGTGGAGATTAATCCTGGATCACCAGACAAACTGAATGTGTTTAGAATAGATCAACTGATCAACCAGTTGAGCAAAAGCTCAAGTGACCTCTTGATCAGAAAATTGTCTTAAATGGCATTAAACCTTTGCTCTGCCTGTATCAGCTGGGAACTGTGATTTTGCCCTGAGGTGATGATGTAAGTTTTCTCCTGATAATAGCTTAATAAAAGGACTTCAGAAATCAGGTAAACAGAAGTGTAATTAATCAAGCTTGAAATCTGTTTGACAGACAGGAGTTACAGTAAGCTGTGATTAGAGACTCCACATACCTGAGATTCAAGCTAGCATCTCTGTTCTGTTTCTTTTAAATGTTCTTAATGAGCTGATTTAACTGGGCCCAGTTCAGGGACACATACATGAGCTGATATCTGCAGTTGTAGTTGTTCAGGATTTTACAGGATTCAAATATTGTGTCATAGAAATCTGTGTTATAAGACATTAACTGATCACTATGAGATTCATTAACTAACAGACAGACCTGCTGTTCCTCTGTGATGAAGACACAGCTGACCGAGGACGTCCTGATATACATATATCAGTGTGATTCTCTCGTGGTTAGTCTCCTCACCTCTCTGCCCTCCTCCCCCCTCGCTGTGTGTTGTGTTGTTGTCGGCTGAGCTCAGATTCTCCCCCGGGTGCTGGGTGGAGGGTGGGAGCCGCCTCACCTTCTCCTCTCAGATTTCAGGGAGGGAGACGACCGCAGAGGAGCGTGAATAATTCAGCCAGCCGCCAACATCGGGCATCGCCTTTCTACAACACACACACACACACACACACATACACACACACACACACACACAAACAGCTGTGACCTGATATGCCCCCACAGCCAAAAAACTTAAGGTCAGCAGGTCAGACAATGAACTTGAACTTGACAGAAGACCACACCCTGTCACTCTGTATACCAGACAATATATAATAATAATGATAATAATAATAATTATTATTTTCATTATTATAATAATAAATTCTTGAAATGACAAAGTTTTATGGAGAAAATGTCTGTGTTTTCACATACACTAAATTTCCCTTAGAAAACACTGAAACAATAACCCTTTTTTAAAGATTTGTCTCCTTTTTACAAACAAATGATGCCTGCACATTTCCACCAGGCTAAATATCCAAAATGTAATATCTTGATACAGTCCAGCCCAAATATATTCATATATATACAAAATATTATTTAGGTTTCAGTTGTTGTTTTTTTTCAATTATAAAAAAAAATATTAAAGTATATTATGTTTCAGTTATAAGCGATGCCGCCACTAAACAACAACTTTAAACAACTTGAAAACAGAAGCACTTTGAACACATCACAGTCAGCTGTGGTTCTTCTCTGCTGATGTGGACGAAGGATCAAATCTTGTTAAATCTTCAGACACATCAGCACACACACGCACAGACTGTCACGCATGAGCACACACACATTCACTGATCAGGTTTTAATGAGGCTGTTCTCAGCAGCTGCTTCCTGGTTAAGATCCATCGATCAGGACTCGTGAAGTCATGTGACGATGGAGACGCAGACACCAGAAGCAACAACCACAAGCAACCAGAGGTGGATGGTTCAGTTACTACAAACATTTGCTCAAGTTCTCTTTATTCTCCATTACATTTATCTTCAGATTAAGATTTTACATTTAAAAAACATTCAATAATCTTAAAAAATTATTAATTATTATTATTATTAGTTGTGTCTCCTTTTCTAAACTTCTGTCATGATTTCTTGAATAATTTATTGAGACTCAAAGAGGAAAACTGATCCAACAAATTTCACATAAAAAGACAATTAAACACTACATGACCCCTCAGATTTATCTGATGACTGTCTGAAGTGGTCCGACCCCCGGGTTGGGAACCATGAACTAAACTGTCCAGCAGGATTTAAGGGAGCTCCACCATTCACAGTGTAATATTGTAATTAGGAGCGGACAGATCGATCCTTAAATATAACTTTTGATACTACATCTCGTTTTGGAAGATCGATTCTAATGTCAATAGGATCGATACCACTCTCTCTCTCTCACTCTCTCTATTGGAATAAAAAAGTGATGAACCTGCTGGGACGCACTTATTATCCAGTGCTTTTAACTTCAAAAGTTACAATTGGGCATTGAACAACAAGTCCCAGCCAGGTTCATCACTTTTCAGTGTCTGCTGGAAACACCTCTGCTGTGTTGAAGGACTGAATTTATAGGGTTTTTTTGTATTTGCAAGTGTTGTGAGTTTTTGCAGCTGTGCGATGTGTTGTCAAATTGATGAAGATGTTTTCTGAATTTGCAGAGTGTTTATGTCTTTGCATGTCTTTACTTTAGTTGCAGTGCTTTGAGCTCTCAGGTTTGGACTATGGCCCACCCATAATTGTAATATTACAGAACATTCACAGGAACCAGTTTCCTGCAGAACCAGAACTTTTACTTCAGATACTTTAAGTACATTTTACTGATAATATTTTAGTTTTACTTTGACTTCACTGAAGAATCTGAAAACAACTCGAGCAACATGATGATGATGAGTTTCAGTAGCTGAGAGGGAAAATAAATAACTAATTAAAAAAACATCAGTGTGAGTTAGTCTGACTTTGTTTACTCAGCAGTGATGATTACTGTTTGTTTTTGTTTTTACTGGTCATTCAAGATCATCTAAACTCCTTCTACAAGCCCCGCCTCTAGCTACACCTCACCACACTTGTGTTTACTTCCTGGTCAGGTGGGTGAAGAATGGAGCAGCAGAGAGGAGGCAGAAAGTTTGAAAAGGAATGAAGTCAGTTGTCTGGGAACCAGCAAACCTTCAATAGCAGTTAAAGTTTAAAGGAGGACTGGGTGTTTTAAGGTGGATAGATCAGCTAGAGGACTGACTTCACCTGATGTCTTGGACCAACAGGAGCATGTGAACTGCATCAGCCTGGTAAGAGGGCCACAAAGAGCATAGAGAGTTTGTCATGAGCAGCCAGTAAATTAGAGCTGCTGAGCCTGTGTGAGCAGGACTTACAGGGTTAATGAGGGAGCCGGTGCTGCTGGGAAACAACTGGCCCCAGGTGACGACACGCCTGATGGACTCATGGCTGCAGGCGGTGCTGTGAGCTGTGGAAATTATAGAGGAGGGAGGTTAGAAGACACAGAGCCTCAGTCTCAGGCAGAACATACCTGAGCACACACACAGCTCCAGCCCTGCTCAGCATCTGTCTCTGGTTTCTGCACAAGCTTTTGTCTATGGTGATTAATCAACAAAAACTACCATGAAAAGTAGTCATTAACTACTATCTAAACAAGATGAAAACTTGATGAAAAATTTCCTTTGAAAATAAGTTTTCATCAACAAATTAAAATTAAACAACCATGTGATAAATGGACAAACCTGCATGCAGCTGCAGACTCACACGTTGCAGCTCCTGCTCAGTAAATATTTTTCTTATAAAAGTTGTTTAAGTTTAAGGCCTAGTTGTTCTACTTGTTGCACTGATCAGCAGCATCTTGCATCAGCAGCGTGAACTTTGACACCTGATCCTTCGTTTTAATCTAATTTTCATCATCAATAGATATTTATCTTCATGGTTGTTGTTGCTTTAATTAACACTGTGGATGTTACTGGTTCTTGGAAGGAGCTAAACTCACCTACAGACCCATTGAACATTATATAAGAAGCAGTGAATATAACAGTTGAGATAAAACCTGCAGCACGTCAACAGTCATATGAAGGTAAATTAACGTTAATGTAATCTTAGTAAGAGCTGTGTGGACGTTAATGCTGACGACCTTTCAACTGTTTGTCA
Source organism: Seriola aureovittata (assembly GCF_021018895.1). Classification (NCBI taxonomy): domain Eukaryota; kingdom Metazoa; phylum Chordata; class Actinopteri; order Carangiformes; family Carangidae; genus Seriola; species Seriola aureovittata. The sequence continues at coordinate 27,336,008 of NC_079369.1, forward strand.
CAACCTCCAACACCTGAACGCAACATAGACGACAACAGCTGCAGCATCTTAAAAACTAAATGAGAGCTTATATAATCAAATCACAGAGCTAAAAAGAAACAGCCACAGTTAGCATAGTTAGAATCTTTTCAGGACTGTTAGCGCAGTTAGCATCTTTTCAGAATGTTTAGAGTCGTTTGCATCTTTTCAGAACATTTAGTGTAGTTAGCATCTTTTCAGAATGTTTGGCATAGTTAGCATCTTTTCAGGACTGTTAGCGCAGTTAGCATCTTTACAGAATGTTTATAGTAGTTATCATTTTTTCAGAATGGTTAGCATCTTTCCAGAATGTTTAGCATAGTAAGCATCTTTTCAGGACTGTTGGTGCAGTTTGTATCTTTTCAGAATGGTTAGCATCTTTTCAGAACATTTAGCATTGTTAGCATCTTTTCACAACAGTTAGCATAGTTAACGTCCTTTCAGAACGTTTGGCTTAGTTTGCATCTTTCTGAACAGTTAGCGCAATTAGCATCTTTTATTTGTTTACGTTGTTTGTTAGCTTGTAACTGGAAGTGGCTAACACAGTGTTAGTGGTTGTGCTAATGCTAACTCTCTCTTTCTGTACTGACAAGGTTTTAGGTTTATTCAGCCCCGTCCCCCACCACCAGAAGTTGACAGAATTATTTCTTGGAGAAAGACGACAGAAGCTCCTCAGGTCAAGGTTTTTCTTCTGGACTTTTTCATGCAGCTTTAATGAATAAAAGTTTATTCTCCCTGTTGGCCGACTGGCTGTGGCGTCCTATTGGTTTCCTCATCCATTCACATTGAACCACAGCAACAGCGGTGACACCACCTTAACGAAGGGCCTCGGACACACCCCCCCCCCCCCCCGCCATAATAAAAGACCAATTAGGGAAGAGGATTAAGGCGCTCCACGTCCACACACAAATTAGCATTAATCAAAGAGTCACTGTGGTGTGTGTGTGTGTGTGTGTGTGTGTGTGTGTGTGTGTGTGTGTTTGTGTATTTTCCACAGTGAATAGTGATGAGCTCCAAGCTCAGTATGAAGTCGTATAATTGCTGCTGGTGTTTCTGATCAATACCACACCCACCGCAAGGCTCAGCCAATGGGAGCAGGCTTCCAGCAGGAGTGTGTGTGTGTGTGTGTGTGTGTGTGTGTGTGTGTGTGTGTGTGTGTGTGTGTGTGTGTGTGAAGGCAGATCAATGTGTATGTGCAGTGGTAATAAAAACCCAGACTAACAGGACAGTTTGTTCTCACAAGAAGTTGTTCAAAACTGAATAAAGGAATGAGTCTAAACTCAGACCTGACAGGTGAAGTGTTGTTTCTCTTGTTTCCATGATCTCCTGTTGTGTGAATATGAGTCGACTGGTTGATGTAGATAAACATAAACCATCACAGAAGAAGATGAGGTCATTAACAGAGCTCCAGTCAAAGCTCAAACGAAGGAAAATATGATTGAGATCTGACATTTCCGTTTGTTTCATGTGTTAATGTGAGGAAAATTCAGTCTCCTAAAATGTCCAAAAATGTTTTTTTAATAATTTCCAAAACTCTGCAGTGATGGAAGAAGTACTTAGATATTATACTGTCGTAGTAATACCACAGTGTAGAAATCATCTTGTTACAGGTAAAAGTCCTGCACTCAAAGTACTGTCAGAATAATGTATATTACAGGATTATATTTGTTGATGCATTAAAGGTGTAATGTGTAAGATTCTGCTACTTGCTCCACCTCCATAGGGGGCAGCATTTCACCTCTTCACCCTGTCCAGTTAATCATGTTGTTGTTTTCCCCATGTTCCTTATAATTAATTATTTATATGTGCATTTATTGTTGATAGTAAAAATGTTTGATAGCACAAAAATAAAATTATGAATACTTGTAATACAAGTACGTAAGACAGTATGTTTTTAATTTAAGTATAAAAAATATGAAGGCAAGGGGATACTGCATGACACATGGGTGTCAGGCTACAGCAGCATGAGGAAGGGATGATGACATCATCACAAAGGCAGAATCAGAAAATAAGGTTTATTTCCAGGTAGGTTTTTACTAACAAGATATTTAGCTTGGTGTTTGGTGCAGTATCCATTAAACATATTAACAGGAAATAATAATAAAAACATGAAATAATAAAACAGTCAAAAAGATAAATATACATAGACACACATATTCAAAAAATAAAACAATGAAAAAAACTGTGTACAAAAGTGTTGACAAAACCCCTGCTGAGCAGGATGTGTAAAAGGTCACAGACAATATGTGTTCTGTGCAGGGATAATACTCCAAGGTGTTTATGTAATGTGATTGTTGATGGTTGTTGATGGTTGATGAGGTCAGACGCAGAAGAAAAGGCAGGTGCTGGTCCATCACTGGGGAGGACTGGACTGGAATTCTGGTCCTGATACAGACAAACATGTGATAGGACAATTAGTTTAGATCATACAAGTTCTTTATATTCAAACATGTTTGGTCTGTTGTTTGTGTATAATAAATATTAGGTATAGATATGAATATGCTAAAATAAATACAGTATTTTTCTTTGCCGTTGTATGTGGTTTCTTGTCAGAGCGGTCCTTCGGGATGCAGCTAAAGATCACTTTCTAGGAGTTTCAGCTTCAGCCATCTCTGCGTTTTTTGTTTTTTTTAGTTGGGAGCTGTAGTGAAACTTCAAGCTCTGAAGGAAGCTGTTCTTCTTCGTGGGACTGGGGACAGACTAGACGCTACACTGACTCACACAGCATCTAGTGTCATAAAGTGGTATTACAACACGGGGAGGGACACAGCTAGTTGGTTAGCATGCTCATTTCAGTAGATAACTCTGAAATATAATAGATGGAGGTCTTGGTCATGACATCATCACTATGGCTCCTTCACTTACTATTGATAATGTTGGTTCATTTTTTTACCATTTTAAACTAAGATTCAGGCCAGATCTTAAACATTACACCTTTAAAGGAGCTATTTGTATGTTTTGCTTTTGCTACATAGCTAACATTAGCATTAACAGCTGTTTACTTACCAGTCTAGAAGAAACATTGTGAGTTCAGAATCAAACCTCATTCAACAGCTGATCCAGAGGAGGAAACAAACACTTTTGTTAACTCTTTTTCTCTTTTTTAAACTCTATTTCCTTCCACTGAAGTTAGCATACTAAGCAGCTAGCTCTTGCCCAGTCGACTGTCTTGTCACTTTCTGATACTGAGTCACTGCACCATCAAGTCTCAGGAGGTAGCTGCTAAGGGCTCAGTATGCCCATATGGTATGCACCCTAAAGTTTTTTTTCTTTACTGACACTCTTGCTGGCACCCGCCTAAATTCTCTGTACCTGAATTCACGGTGGGGTTGTGGATGTGGATGCGCGCAGCAGTTGCTAGGTGATAAGATAAACTTTCGTATGTCTCCTACCAATCAAATAAAGTATAGGCATTGTCACTGTTTTACCTGTTTTCATTCATTTACAGACACAGGATTGGACATAACCAGTAAGAAAACAGAAAAGCAGTAGAAGGAAACAAATTAGGTTTTATTTGAAACTATGAAATTCTGAATTAAAAGTGCATTTTTACAAAAACGAGAAAGAATAATCTAAAAAAAGAGAGCAATTCTGGGAAAAACCGGGACAGGTGGCAACCCTAAATACAGCTGTTGATGCTAACGTTAGCTATGTAGTGATAGCAAAACTTACAAAACTTCTTTAATGTGTTCCTCACTTTAATGTTGCAGCATGGAGATGAAGATGGAGGTAATCTAATGACAGATGGGTAGCTTGAAGTTTTTTCTAATTTAACATAATTTATTTGATAATTAGATTTCGTCTTACGCGTCTCAATCCAATTTGTTAAAGTTATCAAATAAAAGTACAAAAATTTCCTGTAGTACAAGTATTAATTAGCAGAAAATATAAATACCAATGTAAATTACAAGTTCATTGAAATAGTAATTAAGTGCAGTACTTAGTTACTTTCTACTAGTGTTACCTTGATATCTCAGTTTTAGTCAAGTAACAATATAATAACTTTACCTGTCCTTGAGTAGAACCTCTCAGTAATCTGATTACAGCTTGTTCAGGTGTGATGTGATAAATTAAAAGCCCAGAATATGTCAGGAGGAGTTTGCTGATGAAGAGCTAATAAGCCCTCCTCCTCCTCCTCCTCTCCTCCTCCTCCTCCTCCTCCTCCTCCACCTTCATCTCCTTCAAGGTTCTTCAAACAGAGCTGGTCAGGATTTAAAGCGTCTGATCTTTAAATATGATTTTATCTCCCTGCAGAGGAGACATTTACTCTGACAGGTCGACGTCTCCCCTGAGGAGGAAACTTACCCTCCTCCTCCCCCTCCTCCTCTCATCCCCTCCTCTCTTATTATCTCATGTCATCTCTCCTCCACATCCTCTCATCTCTCTTCATCTCCTCTCTGCTCTCTTTCACTCCTCTCTTCTTCTTCACCTCATTTCTCCTCTCTCTCTCCTGTACGTACTGATACTTACTGTGATTTACAGGCTGACTCACCACCTCCCTCTGCGTGTGTGTGTGCATGTGTGTGTGTGTGTGTGTGTGAGTGAGTGGTCTCTTTATGTCTTTCTGAAGACAGACTTTGGATCAGTCCCAGTTTGTTCATCACATAAACACAACATCTCTAGTTATTGACAAATGTTAGTGAAACTTAACCAACAGTTACACTGATTGTACTGAAGGGGGCGCTAAAATGTTTGCCTTTCTTTCTTCCTTTCTTTCTTTCTTTCTTTCTTCTTTCTTTCTTTCTTTCTTTCTGTCTTTCTCATGTTCTCATGCCAAAACACAGAACTAAAAAATCTGATCAGAACCACATAAACACACACACTGTTTATTTTCAAGTATTAGAATATTTAAATGACACACACACACACACACACACACACATACACACACACACACACACACACACACACACACACACACACACACACACAGACACACACACACACACAAACATGCATACACACACATTTGCGCAGCTGAGCTCTGAGTGCCACCCAGTGACAGGCCGAGTGTGAATATTGAACTGACTTATCTGGTGACACACCAGGCCTGACCGTCCAAATTAACACACACACACACACACACACACACACACACACACACACACACACACACACACACACACACACACACACAGGGATTATAGAGACAGAGAAAGGCCTGGGATTTCTTTATTTAGTAGACCTCCCTCCAACACACACGCACACACGCACACACACACACACACACACACACACACACACACACACACACACACACACACACACACAGAGTTTGATGAAGGTTTGCGTGAAGTCTCCGTCTTATCGGTAAAGTTTCCTCCTGTGCTTCGTTCCGACTGACGCAACTGTAATTTCATGCCTTCTGTGTTTCCCATGCAGACACTGTATGTGTGTGTGTGTGTGTGTGTGTGTGTGTGTGTGGAGGATTTAGCCCCCTATCATCCACCCAGAATGTAAACCAGGTTGATTATTATTCAAATGTTTTGTGTGAACACAGACGCTGCTACATGACAAACATGATGAGGAAATAATAATAATTTTTAAAAACACGTCATACTGCAGTTAAACCAACAACTCATGTGAACAACAGTGGCGAAGGTCTGAGGCATTTTTACCAACCAGCCTCCTCAGCTGAAGTGTGCTGAGCTGCAGTTCCTTAAATGTCCACTAGATGCTGCTGTGATCAAACTGTACTGAGGTGAATGCGAAAAGTTCTCTCTACAAATATAAAGTCGAACTTCGAATTAATTTATTTCAGCATGAATCAGAGCAACACGCCACAGCATTGTCTCCGGATGAATGTTTAAAATACATAAAAACTTAACAAGAAAATAAATCGAAAAACACAAACAATTCACCATTCAATAAATGACCATAAAAAAGATTATGGTTGAGTGATCTATCTTTCTACTCATGATTGATCCCTCTTTAAAAACTGTTTCAACTTGAATTTAAATGATCATGATCCAGTTTGAGTTCTGTGGGTAAAGATTTCCACATGGACTGAAAAAGACATTTGTCCAAATGAGGATGTACTAAAGGGCTCCTTACTGTTCCCAGTGGATGCTCCTTGAATAAAAACCCTTGAAACCAGCAGCTCACTGAGCATCTTAGGAGTCTAGTTATTTATGCTTTTATAGATGAGTTTATAATGAGCAAATTTAATGAAATGATCAAAACCTAGCATGTTTAATTTTCTGAAGGTTCTGTAAATGAGATTCTAAACTATAACACAGCAGCAAACTGTTTTTTATGTAAAGATATAGTAGAGTAATGGTGTACTGAGCAGAGAACAAAGCCACACCCCTTCTCTGTGTGATGCGATCTGAGCTTCTCTGTTCTTTGTTTTAGTATCCAGTCTGGATGTGCATTTTAGTTCACGTATGTGTGCATGTTAGTGCATGTGAGCCCCCACTTTTACAAACACAGAGGCTCCGCCCACAGGTGAGATGGCTCAGGGTTCAGGTGAAACGGACCCTCCAGAAATTCTTTCAGTGAAGAAGAAACCATGCTTTCATCTAAAAAGGCCTCAGACAAAGAAAGAGATAAGACCAGATCACTGGCTCAAATCCTGGTTGGCTGGTGGATGCGGCTGGTCCCAGTGGATCAATCCAAGATTGAATTTCTTTCCCAGTCTGACCATGAAGCCAATACTGGTCTGGTTTACTGAGAGGAGAACCCTACGAGCTACTTAAGTGTCCAGCTGGACTCAGAACTGGTTTTTCTTCTCCATGTGTCAGTAACTTGTTGATGGTTCATAATGTTACATGTCTGTTTTCATTAGTGACAGCAACAGTAGACATGATAATGTTAGCTAACTTGCTGTTACCCTTATTATAAATGTGTTCGGAAAATGTTGCTATTGCTAGCTGGCTAACTGTTAGCATCGCTTTAGTCAGTTGATCTTCTTGTGTGTTTTTGTGTGGCTGACGAAGCGTTTGTTTTGGAGATGCTGGTGGTCTAGTGCGACATCTAGTGGCCCTGATGATCGTTTACAGGATCTTCAAGAACAGATCTAAATGCAGTTGAATCAAAGGTCATATGTTAATCTATACATCTAATACATCTGAAAACACAATTTAACATTTTCACCAACTTTATTCTGGCTGTGACAGATATCAACACTTTAGAAAAAAGCTTTAGAAAAATAAAAACAGAAACCAAAATCCCTGCTTCTGCTTCATGATGTCACGTGATCGTGAGTGCATGATCTACAGTGCTGACTTACTGACTGGTCAAACACAACTTGTCTTTATCACCCGATACTTTAGATTTTTTGATTTTGTGTGACTGTGTTTAGTTTTAACATTTTAACAGAAAGACATGCACAGAAACTGAGCTGAACTGGAATCTTTATTCTCTTCTGTTTATTAAGTGAAGAACAAAAAACCTGATAAAAACTGTGATTTTTAACCTGTCAATGGTCTCATGGTTTTGATGTTCATGATCCTGATGGAAACACAAACATGAACATTTATCTCCTGAGTTCAGTTTGAGTTTTAACTGTCTGATAGAAAAGGTCTGAGAGCTGTTTTCTTTTTATCTAAAAAGAAAACAACTGGAGAGGCAAAAGTAGTGTTTGTGTGTGTGTGTGTGTGTGAGAGGCTTAAACTTCACCTTTAACCTCAGATGATATTCATCATGATATGTTGTAACACACAGTGTGTGGCAGTGAGGAGAACCATACTGAAACTATTAAGACACTCCCTATTTTTACAATCTCCTGGATAATACTTTGTGCGTTTGTGTGTGCGTGTTTGTGTTTGTGTGTGTGTGTGTGTGTGGGGGGGGGGGGGGTGACTTGTATTACTCTTGTTGTGAGGACATTAATGTGTTTACACAGTCACACTGTGGGAACCCTGTGATGTAAATCATTAAATGTTATGGTGAAGACTCAGTTTCAGGTTTGGTTTAAGTCAATGTAATGTCCTCAGAACTGATGGAAACACAACTGTGTGTGTGTGTGTTTATGTGTGTGTGTGTGTTGTCCTGTGAAGCGTGGTACAGTATGGTAATTGAATTTTGATGAAAGCCACATGGCTGCTAACTTGATGTGGAAATATAAAACACACACACACACACACACAGTATCTGGTTTGTGAATAATAATTGAAGAGCAGAAACGCTTGCTGCTGGTTTGGAGTAAAAACACTTTGTTTGTATTGTTAAAGTCGACATGAGGAAACCACCAGTGACTGACCACAGATTCATTGGTTCAATATTGACAATTGCTTTTGTTCTTATTTTTATTGACCATTGATAGTCACCTAGTTTTTAGAGGTTTTCAGTTTTTTGTGTCTGTTGTTGTTTGTCCTGAAACTTGTGGTGCTGCTGATGTGTCCAGGTCTCCTTTAAGAACACCAAAAAAACAAGTTTATTCAAAACTTAAACAGTTAAGGATTTTCCAGAATCTTAAAAGACTCATCCAAGAAAAAAAGGGATAATAAATTATCTGTTTGCTGCAGAATAATAATAATACTTATTATTATTATTGATTTTATTATTATTATTATTATTATTATACTGATGATGATCATTTTAAGAAGACTTTAAGCCATGAAGACATGGCTGGTGATATTCAATAAGCCACAGGCCAATGTAGATTAACACAAAAAGAAACTTTATTTACAAAGTCAAGTTTCATGGAAAAACATCATAACTAAGACACAACAGCAGTGAAATATCAGAATACATTAGACCAAAAATCATAATAAATATAACAAAAAACAGCCCACACACAGGAACGGGACAGCTGGACAGATGTGAGGATGTAAATGTGACCTGAAGTGACTAAATCAATCTGAAATTTTCCTGTGCTCTCTCCACAAGAGGCGGGAAAAATTATACTGGGAAAAAATGTGATTTTAATAGAGATGAAGTGAAACTAACGGCTGCTGGAAGGAAGGAGCTCAATCTAAAACCTGATGAATGACTTTGAAAACACTCAGCAGGAATGAAAAGGTTTACAGTTTGAAGTTAACAGGCTGAAAAAATTCTTTAAAGGCCCTTTAAATACCTGCTGATCAGTCATGTTGACTCAGGTTTGAATAAACGTCTGAACTGTCACTTTAAATGAATCGTTCTTTAACTGCAGTTTGTTGACGTACAGACTCAGTGTGTCGATAAAGTTGATCTCAGAGGAACAGAATAAAGATCAGGAGCATGTAAACAGTCCTCACATGACTGATGGAGAGACCTACAGGGAAACAGAGAGAGAGAGTAATGCAATTATCACAAACTGATCCAAATGGCTCTTTAAGATCAGAGGTCAAACAATGTCAGTGTAGGAAAACAACTGTATTATAAAAAAGAGATATTAATATGAAGGAATAAGTGGCTTTGGATAAAAGCCTCTGCCAAATGAGTAAATGTAATAGAACGGAATACATTCTGTATTTTTCGAAACACAAAATCACAGGAACAGCAGAGTGAAACTGCTGCAGTGTCAGTGTCAGTGACTCCTGCGTCTCGCTGCACTAATGAGACGGAGTGAAACACAGTCACTTCTTTATTCCCTGAGAAACCTACTGCACGTTGACATTTAAACACGACACCTTTCACTTCTTAGAAAATTCATATCTCAACATGTTTTCATTCTTTTCACGAACTCCTGGTGAGGACCAGTGAACGTCACTGCACTCGTCTCTGCCTCACTTGGCTCAGGTGTTACCTTTATCCCAGAATCCGTCACTCACTAGAGCTGGGTTTCCATTGCAGTTTTTAGAACAATAGAAGCAATTTTTTTTTTCTTCTTAGAAAAGTTGACAAAACACATTTGTGAATGTTCTGTGTTTCCATTGAGTGGTGTTGTGAGAATAAAGCTGGTTTCTCCTCTCGTGATATGGTTTCACTTGATACAACAGGAGCCATGACTTATGAAAAGTGTTTCCATTTCATTTTAGTGAAATATTGTATAGTATACATTTTTTTGTGACAATTTTGAGTTTTTTCTAAATTCAAGTTTCCATGACTCATGATTCGTGATTCAAAATTGTGCATTATGCAAGTTAATGGAAACAGACCTACTGCCTCTGCTTCAGTGTTGTGATTATCTGAGCAGCAGTGGCTTTGATCGCTGCTGTCCTCACTCTTTCATTAGCTCAGTTTAGTGACAGGTCAACAGGTAAGGCTGATCATAGAATCACAGACTGTAAATACTGAATATTCAAACAGGTCACACAGTTCAAATACTGGTGTTGATAGCTCTAATCAAGCTGCTTTCAAATCAAAGTCAGGTGAGTTGATGCTTTAGCTCTTTCTGTTCATCTGCCTGTCCACTGAGTGTGTGTATGTATGTAGATTGTCCACAACACAGTGAGTGGAGGAGCAGCTTCTCCACGTCCCTGTGTAGAGTGTGTTGTTGGGGCAGGAACAAGCCTTGAGCATGTTTCTTTTTTAAGTTATTTTTTTCCCTTTATTTTGATAGTCACAGTTAGAGAGAGACAGGAAAGTCAAGCAGAGAGAGAGGGGGGATGACACGCAGAAAAAGGGCCCCAGGTCGGATTCAAACCTGGGCCGCTGCGGTTGGATTAAGCCTTAATGATATATGCCCTACGTGAGCCACCGGGGAGCTCCAAGCCTTCAGCTTGTTGAGAGTGAATCTAAAGCTGTAACTCAACAACAAAGTCTGACTCTTCACTCACCTGTGTTGCTGTTGGGGTGGGGGTGGTGTGTCCAAGTGTGTTCACAGGGACAGGTGAGGCTTCCTGTATGTCTGGTTGGTGATGGAGAGGCGGGTCAGCCGGGCGCCGTAATAATCCACGATGTAGTTTGAGCCATCTGCTGGACCCACGATCTGCAGGAGAACACACAACAACAACAGGTAATGTTACACTAACATAAACCTTCAGTTTAACTTCAGCTCTGATGAAGCTGCGTTTGATGCACATTTCTCCTCACAGTGATTTAAAGTGGTGTTCAGACACCTGTCTGGAGCCTCATTAAGACTCCCCTTTCCCAATGAAGGAAGATCAGAGTTTTTATCCACACTGATTGATTAAGGGAGTGTCTTCATCCATTTATGGCTAATTGTGGGAGTGGAAATGAGGCTTGTGCACATGCGCCTAATTTTTCAATGAGTGAGATTTATAAAGTGGAACCATGCGAACGCACGGCTTTATAATTCTGATGAAAAGAATGTGTATGAATATTTCTGGTTTTGTGTAAACACATAGCTTTAGTCATATAATCCTCACAGAGTTTTATATATGTGCAGTATATATGAGCAGACCCAATGTGTCTCAGTAACGTTCATATATTCCATACACCTCATTTCTTCTCCATGTCACAATCTATATTTAATTTCAAAGGTTTATATCCTATTTCACAACTCCCATACCTGTCTGCAAATAGACTTTATTTTATTTTTGCATTATTTCTTTATTTATCTTCATCTATTTTTATTCCTATTATTATTGTGGAGGAACAAAGACACACTCTTCGAATGTTCGTATACCTGCCCAACCAAACAGATTCTGATTCTGAAGAAAAACAATCACTACAGTTTCTACAGTTTTTATGTTCCAGCATAAAGTTCCACACTCATATTTGGCTGAATGTCAAAACAAACCGTGATCTGAAGGATGCCGGGGCCACACAGAAGCACTGACTGGCCCCAGACATGCAGGCATCATTTAAATTTTGTGGACTATTTAAAATGTTCTTGTTGATTGTCTCAGCTCAAATATTTTGTTTCTACAGTGAGAGAAAATAAAATCTCTGAGGCTCTGATCTCGCTGAACCTCATGATCGTTTCTCTCATGAACAGAGAAGTCTAAAAATCTGTGATCGGTCAAACGTGACTGTCGACACACACCGTGTTCACGTTTAAACTGGCAGTCCGTCAATCAGTCAGTCAGTCAGTCAGTCAGTCAGTCAGTCAGTCTGCCCGTCCGTCCATCCATCCATCCCTCCATCCATCGCAGGTCCCCTTCACCCCTTCCTGTGATGGATTCCCAGCCTCTATTATCTAAAGCACTTCAACAGGAAGGAGTGATTTGTCCCTTCACCTCCGGTTTCCCTCGCTCCATCCATCTGCCTCCGCGCTCTCTCAGGCCATTAGAAACTTCTGGAAGAATAATTCATCCCGGGGCCTCAGAGAGATGACGCGCGATGGATGGGCGTTAATAATAATCAGAAGGCCGATGCCTGTTTATTCATCAGACTTGCCGCCACCCCCCCCCCCAGATGGGCAGTTAGCTGCTAAAATATGAGGCTCCACTGCCGTGTGCCACGCTGAAATGGATCCCCAGGGAAACAAGGAACTCTTCATCACAAGTGTCAGTCTTAAAGAGGACATGAAACCAGGAGCTGAGGAGCAAACATGAAGCTAATGTGGAGCGTGACAAGTTTAAATCACTGATCTGAGATCAGTCTGAACGTCAGGACACTGAACTACTGTCTGTAGAAGAGGGGTGAAAATAACCAGGAGCTTGACAAAACGCCTGCACGTTAGTGTCCACTTACCAGTTTTTGTAGGGAGCTTTCCCAGCTTATCATATTCTTCCTCAGCAGATGAAGCATGCTCAGATGTCTTTGTGTGACCTAAGTATGATTGTTTCTGTCTTCCATATGTCCAGGACATCTGAGTGTGCTTTATCCACAGATGAAGATGCAGTTGAAAGGTCTGGGAAATGGTAATAAATGGACCCTAATTTAAGAGTTTTCTGGACTGAGCAGTTCCTATGTCACTGAGACTGGTGTTTTAACTGTCTGGTGTTTTTAAGGATCAAGTAAATGAAAACTGAGCTTTAGAGGAGCTGGAAGATTTTCTTACCTTCACACAGAGCCAGGCTAGCTGTTTCCTCCTGTTTCCCCAATCTATGCAAAGCTAAGCTAACCAGCTGCTGGCTGCAGCTTCATATTTTTGAACAGACGTGAGATTGATTTTGATTTTCTGCTCTGCATTTCCCAAAAAGCCTTTAACAAACAAAAATAACATGAGGATTCTGTTTCTAAAAATTTTAAAGAAGTCTTGTGTTGGACATTTTTCACTATTTTCTGACATTTACAGACATTTCTTTGGAGGAGACCTGAGAGATCTGAGTGTTTCCAAACCAGTGCCTGACCAGTAACTGACTGGGGCTGGAACTCACCTGCATGGCGATCAGTATGAAGTCAATCAGAGTGCCGATTCCACAGAAACCAACAGTGCAGAACTTCAACAGACCTGAGAGATAACGAGAGGGAATCAGTGTTAAAGACACTTTGAAGCACCGGTGAGTTTGTCTGAATGAATGAGTGAAATCACATTTAGTTTGAACAGGTCAGTCATCAGGCACAGAGTCAAATACTGTGTCACAACTCCAGTTTCCATCCTTATAATCAGACTCGATCAGAATGGTTACCAACGGTTACTACTGGTTACCACTGGTTACCACTGGTTAGGGTGCACGTTATAACTGAGGACCTTGTTGCATGTCGTTGGAGCTGAAAAAATTAGTTGATAAACAGGAAATGATTCTGATGATCGATCAATTGATTGTTTAAAACACCAAAACTTCTCCCATGTGAGGATTTGTGCTTCTTCACTGTGTTTATAGCTGTACACTGAGTGTCCTCCGGACGGTTGGTCAGATGCCACTTTCACCATTTTTTGACATGTTATTGATCGATTCATTGATTAACCATGAAAATAATCAGCACATTCACTGATAATGAAAATAACAACAAACATGAGTGCACTGATAAACAAATGACTGATCTGTGCTCTTGAATTTACTGTGCAGATGTTCTTAATGTGCCCTGATCCTGTTCCTGCAGAGGATAAATTTTTTAATTCTAATGATCCTCAGCACTAACTTTACGTTTTCGGGGCCACTGCTGCTCAGACTGGATGTTGTTGTTTGTTCATATATTGTGTTTGGATTTACCTCTGCAGCCTGTAGGGGACGCTAACAGGACTTCCGCTGTTAAATCTTATTTGCTTCTTCTTTCTGTTTGGTTGTTCTGCTCTGTAACAACGCCGTCGCTAATATGATTGTTTTTAAATGAATCTGACTTGGCTCGGCTAGGCTCAGCTTGGCTCGGCCCGGGCCAACCTGTGCCAAATCAGGCCAGGTGTTCGTCAGTGCAGCTGTCATCCATCCAAACCCCTCCACCCCCCACCCCCCCAGTACCACACACACATGCAGAGCCTCTCAGCCCTTGTGGTTTTGCAGGTGTCTAATTAAAAGAAGGGGAGAGGAGACTCAGTCTGCTGATAATAACTCGTCCTTGTTGTGTTAATCATCACTGTTATTCTCTGGGTTGTTTCGCTCTGTTGTGTCTAGATCAGTGACAAACAAAGACTAATTCAATTCAATTCAGGCTGGAAAACCGAAAAACGAAGAAACAGTTAAAGAGCAATGCTGCCCATTTTCATCAATAGTTCAGCTCCAGGAGGAGACAGGAGGAGGAAACATGTCCGACACGAGCAGTTCCTCTCGTGTCCTCTGGGTGCTGCTGTGAACTCAGAACCTCCTGTTCTGAAAGTGAGCGTAAAAACCTTCGACGTCTTCCTACAGACGAAGTCAACAAAAATCTCACAGATTAACTGACAAACATTCTCTGTGCTTCTCCAAAGTTAAGGTTCAGTAGCTTTTTAGTAGCTGTTCAGAAGCTTTTGATCATATCACATGATCTTCCTCAGCAGATGGAGTTTGTCACTCATAAGTAGATTTTTGGAGCGCTGTAAGGACTTCTCAACCGTGCTAGCTTAAAAGTTAAGGTTCTGAGTTCAGTCTTGATTTTAGACACAGCAGCTGAGAGCAGTGTCAGAACAGGTTATTTGGTTGCGATCCGGAGCTTGAACTGTGTCATAAGATCAAAATCTCAGAAAACTAAATGAACTTTGAGGTTTTCTCAATTTCAATTTTCAAGATGAAGAATGAACTTTTAGCCTCAGCTGATACATTTTTCCCTCTTACCTGAATATTTACGGACCAAAATATTTAAAGTTCCATTATAAGATTATTCAGATCAGTTGATAATGAATATAATCAACAGTTACAGACTGATTATCAACAGTACGACGAGGCAACAAAACCAAAAATTAAAACCCGAATTGTCTTTTTTGGTAAAATTTCATGATTTTAAACAGAAAATGTAGAAAAATGTACGTTTTTTCAGTCCATCTGTTTTGTGAAAATGGTTATACATGTAGAGTAGATATGGATGTCACAGTTTACATGACTGTCCTGATGGAAGGAGACTGATGCGGCTTCATCTGCTATTTCTGACTGAAAATGACCTTCCTATCAAGATTGTACGTAGATTTCACATAGTGCAAAATAAAACTATAGATTAATTTGATTTATTGCTCAGCTATAATCATTACATTACATGTGTGTGTGTGTACCTAGAGCAGGGTATCCCAGGTAGAAGCGATCTGCTCCGAGCCAGCCCAGGAACAGAGATAAAGCCACAGCGACTTTGTAGGAGTAACCGCTCCTGAAAGAAAAAAAACTATTAGAATTCTCAGAATAATCAATAATCAGTATGACCAGAACAATGATCCAGGGTTCCTACAGGAGACTTCACATTAAATCTAAGAATTTTAAACCCTTTTTATTACAGCAGAGAACGTCATTTGACCTTTTGTGACACCTAGTAATATCATTTATCAATTAGTGTGATCTGGGCCCATGTATGTATTACTGAACAGGCCTACAGGGGCCCAGGGCCCCAAGGGGTCAGAGCCTCTGTATGAAGTGACTGTTGATATTTCTTGAGCTCAGTTAAAGACACAAAGACATAAAACCACAACAACATGTCAACAACTAGTCTTTCTGTGCCTCTTTCAGTTTGGAAGTGGGGGCCTTTTACTTGTCTATGTCCAGGGGCCCGTTGTCTCATAATGCATCCATACCTGGACTCTGATAAACAGCAGAAAATTAATGAGTAAGATGAAGTTTCTTTGTTAAAATCAACACGTGTCCATTCTGAGTGGATGAGCCTCAAGAGCTGTCTCCTGACTGACAAACTTTATAAGTAACGTTTTTGTCTGCAGCAAGACAACATGTTTAACACCTCTGTCAGTGAAATGCGTGTGTGTGTGTCAGCACTCACACATTCCTGCAGGAGATGGTTTTGTTGAAGCCCACCTCCTTCCCGCTGAACTTGAACTCCGTCCCGTTAGAGAGTCGACAGCTGATGTTTGGAGCTGGGAGGCACTCCACTGAGAAAACACACACACACACACACACACACACACACACACACACACACACACACACACACACACACACACACACTCTTAGACTACTGAAGCTGTCTGATTCTCTGAATGACTGTCGGTCAGATTTTCTTTCACCTTTTTTTAAATCCAACGTGTGTGTAACAAATACTTCTGGTCTAGATTGTATACATCTATAAATTGTGTTGTATACGGTTTTATATTGTCTACAATACAGTACACTAGTGTATATCAATCAGTTAGATTCTTAGCCTGATGGCTGGTGAGTAAACTCTGAGTGTTTATTTAGTCGGCCACTTATTCCAATAATTCAAGTGTCTTCAAATACTCATGGAGGAAAGTGTTTTTAATCCACATCAAATGCAAAACCCCACCCAAAGCATCTATTACTTTGAAATCCAGATATATTCTTTGGTGAGAACTGCTTTAAAGTGGCTGACAGTTACACCAATACAATAGACAATACTGTTTACACTGTGAATGTGAGATTCTTCACATAAACATCAAAATCATCACAGCTGTCACAAACATCTCGTCCGGTGCCTCACCCCAGGCTGTCGTGTCTCTGCAGTTCTCCGGCTCCTGAGTGGCTTCATCAATCTTTGGGTCGTTACAGAGATACATGAGCAGAGTGAAGGAGTCCAGACATTAACATGGAGTGAACAAACAGGAGTTTCATTATCAGGAAACATCACCAGTCTCTCTGATCTGTTGATTACTCACTGTGACTATGTTTTTTCAGCTTTGACACCAAATGGAGACAAAGGCGTCTCAAACCTGAACCATAAAAACCTCCGAACTACACTACCCTCAGCTCCTCCCAACCTCAGTCATCTTCTCCACCAGATTCTCCCCCACCCCGTGGGCTGAGCTCTGACTAAACTGAAAAGCACTTAAGTAATTCAATGTATTATTTTTATTATAATTATCATTATTAACACTGTGCATCAGTGGGATGAAACGTTTGACCAGAAACATTTTCAGATCTGTTTCTGACTGCACCTGTTTCGAATGACTCTTAAATCAATTATTTTATAATTAATTATATTATATAATTATATCATTTCTAATCAGGTATTTTAGATAGTTGTTAGGTTGTTGTGTCAGTATTACAGACGTGAACACTTTTTCCTCCTGTTGTTCACTCAGATAAACAATGTGGCTGCTTCTGGGTTCATTTAGTAATATATGAGGCACAGTTCCTGTCCTGTCAGACCATATGTGGTTTATAACGTAAGTAAATCTCTAGTTGCAGGCGGTAACTGCAGTATTTCACTAATACTGATCAATATTTACAGTTTTAGCTGCTGACAGCTTCACCAAGCTAGCAGCCGTTAGCCGCCTCCTCCAGGTGAAGTTTCTCCCTCTAAATTACATGTTAAGTTGACAGACATGGATGAAAGGATACTGTCCGAGTCTGAGGTTTTCACAGCTGAGCACGTCTTCGCTTAAAACCACCTTTAAATGAGAGTAAACACAGTAAAACAACAGGCTCCACATCCCGGAGCGTAAACACACCAGCCGTGTCCGGGAGCTCGCCATGACTGACTACGACTTTATCACGTGACAGGATGCTGCTTTCAGGACGCCCCAAAACATTGTAATTTAGCACTCTATACGACATGAAGAGTACAAACTGTCGAAAAATGTTTTATCAACTAGATAAGGGTGAACTGGGTAAACTGTATGATCTAGTTAAATTTAAAGTATATCATTTAGTTCTTTTTAATTTAGTGGCTAAAAATAAGACATACCTGTGAATGATTTTTTATCATTATTTTATGTATTTATTGTTATTCATTAAGACTGCTTTTTAATTACACTTAGATTGTTGGGACATTTTGCTCATTTCTTTGTTGTGCTGATGTGTAAAATTAAATTTATTCTTTTTAAATATTGTCAAATATGACAGGTGCCTTCTAATAATATACTGTATTTATAATACAACCTGTAGTATCTTTTAAATCGCTTCTCAAAACTCACTTTTATACAACAGCATGTTCTTCACTTGTAACTATGTCATGAATAGTTTTGTAATATAGATATACCTATACCTACATAAATAATTATTTACTTTTGCATGAATATCATGAAATTATCATACTTTTTTCTTCTTTTTTTTTTTTACAGTAAATTGACTAAAAAGTGATAAATTGCATAAAGCGACTAAGTTTAGCGACATTTAGTTTAGATTATTTATTTTCCAATGTCATGCATGAACTTTCAAGCTCAAAAAACAATTCAGATTTTTCAATTTTGCTATGTTTGTTTTAGTTTTTTCATTGACTGGTGGCTTTTATTTATTTTTGTTATGGAATAAAACGTTAAACTAAAAAAAAAAAAACCTTTATTGAACTAAGTAAAACAGAGAAAGATCAGACTTTTAAACAGCAGCGCCAAAGTTGTCTCATAAAGCAAAAACAGTATGAAAAATAAATAAATTACAATAAAATGTGCATAACAAAGAAAAAAACCCATCAATATCTCTTCATACTGTGTTCCAGAATAGTGGCTTTTGTGTATGTTTCCTACGTCCTACAATTACCTACATCAGTTGAAATCGAAGCATAGTTAGTATTTCCGACTGCACCCGAAAGCAGCATTAAAGCGACACTGGTACCAAACTGGATCCAGTTGATGTGAGTTTTACACCAGTTCAGAACAATTTGAAATCGCTCTGTTTTCTATGAATTAGCATTTGACCGGTTCTTACATCCCCGACTCATTATCCAGCTTCAAATATAACGACACGACATTTTTTCAGACGTTGTTTAAGAAGCTAAGTTAGCATGCTAGCGGCTAGCGGGCTGTTAGCGGACGGTTATGTTGCTGTGAAGTTGTGAAGCTGATGGAGGAGAAGTTGTTTAAATGTCGTTGCAGTGAAGTTAACGGTTGTAAAGACATGGAGACGTTAAGTTTGGTGTCGTCGCTAAGTTGAAGTGTGTTTTTAAGATGTCGCCGCTAGTCAGAGCGAGTTTCTTTCACTTTTTAAAGTTTGATGCACCTGTTGCGAGTTGAATCTGCCTGTGATTCCCACTGATCCCATGATTTAAACGGTTTTAAAAGCTCCTGTTACAAAACCGTCTTTTCAAACAAACACAACAGACAAACTGGGGGATAATTTATTGGTTAATTTCACATTTCGTTTCACCCCTCCCCTCTGAGCTGTCGAGTTTCACTTCCTGCTTTCTCAGGTGAGCGCAAAGGTGAGTTTCCCCCACACATAATCACTGATTTACCGGAGTGAGTGAGACTTTCAAGCTGGTTTCTGTCCTGCTGTTTGGTGTAAAGTTTGGGGAATGTCGTGTTGTGTGTTTTTGCCCCTGTGTGTGCTGATAAAGCGGCTCTGCTGAGCTAACAGTCTGATAAAGAGCCTCCCACCTGAGATACAGAGACACACCTGAACGCAGCACAGGCAGGGTTGGTTCACAGGGACGAGCTGTGAGCAGGGGGTAAACTTAATCGCGTGATACATCAGTGGGTGAAGCACATACAGGAAAATGAGCCCGTAAACAGACATGTTAAAGGAGGGGGCTTCAATGTTAAAGCACCGAGTCGAACACATTTCTGGCTTTGGTCTTTTCATGGGATTTGTTGACAGTAAGAAAAATATACAATAATTTAAGATGTATATTAGATTTTCAAGGCAAAGGCCTCATGCAGCTAAGCTATATTTTATCTGAATTGCTTGATAACTAAATTGTCGTGGTACATGATTCATAGTTATTCAAAGTTATTAAAAATATCAATAAATGGCTGCATTTTATATGTAACATACCCTAGAGCCCCCTGTTCCCCCTTGTAGTGGTGGTGTCTCTCTATGTGGTTGGTTTTCTGTCTCTTTTTGGTAGTTTTATGTCTTTATGTGGTGGTTTTGTATCTCCTTGTTATGGTTTTATGTCTCTGTGGTGATTTTGTGTCTTTGTGGTTTCTTTTGTGTCTCTTCAGGTGGTTTTATAACTCTGGTGGTTTTGTGTCTCTTTGTGGTTGTGTTATGTCTCTTTGTGGTTGTTTTGTGTCTCTTTGTGGTGGTGTTCTGTCTCTTTGTGGTGGTGTTCTGTCTCTTTGTGGTGGTGTTGTATCTCTTTGTGGTGGTTAAGCCTCTCTTTGTGGTGGTTTAGCGTCTCTTTGTGGTGGTGTTGTGTCTCTTTGTGGTGGTTTAGCAACTCTTTGTGTTGGTGTTCTGTCTCTTTGTGGTGGTGTTTGTCTTTTTGTTGTGGTTTTACATCTCTTTGTGGTGGTTTAGCGTCTCTTTGTGGTGGTGTTGTGTCTCTTTGTGGTGGTGTTGTATCTCTTTGTGGTGGTTTAGCAACTCTTTGTGTTGGTGTTCTGTCTCTTTGTGGTGTTGTATCTCTTTGTGGTGGTTTAGTGTCTCTTTGTGGTGGTTTAGCGTGTCTTTGTGGTGGTGTTGTGCCTCTTTGTGGTGGTTTAGCGTCTCTTTGTGTTGGTTTAGCGTCTCTTTGTGGTGGTTTAGCGTCTCTTTGTGTTGGTTTAGCGTTTCTTTGTGGTGTTGTGTCTCTTTGTTGTGGTTTTACATCTCTTTGTGGTGGTTTAGCGTCTCTTTGTGGTGGTGTTGTGTCTCTTTGTGGTGGTTTAGCGTCTCTTTGTGGTGGTGTTATGTCTCTTTGTGGTGGTGTTTTGTCTTTTTGTGGTGGTTTAGCGTCTCTTTGAGGTGATGAGTCTCTTTGTGGTGGTTCAGCATCTCTTTGTGGTGATGTGTTTCTTTGTGGTGGTTTTGTCCCTTTGGTGGTTTAGCGTCTCTTTGTGGTGATTTTATGTCTCTTTGTGGTGGTTTAGCGTTTCTTTGTGGTGGTTTTGTCTCTTTGGTGGTTTAGCGTCTCTTTGTGGTGGTGTCTCTCTATGTGGTTGGTTTTCTGTCTCTTTGTGGTAGTTTTATGTCTTTATGTGGTGGTTTTGTATCTCCTTGTTATGGTTTTATGTCTCTGTGGTGATTTTGTGTCTTTGTGGTTTCTTTTGTGTCTCTTCAGGTGGTTTTATAACTCTGGTGGTTTTGTGTCTCTTTGTGGTTGTGTTATGTCTCTTTGTGGTTGTTTTGTGTCTCTTTGTGGTGGTGTTCTGTCTCTTTGTGGTGGTGTTCTGTCTCTTTGTGGTGGTGTTCTGTCTCTTTGTGGTGGTGTTGTATCTCTTTGTGGTGGTTAAGCCTCTCTTTGTGGTGGTGTTGTGTCTCTTTGTGGTGGTGTTGTGTCTCTTTGTGGTGGTGTTGTGTCTCTTTGTTGTGGTTCAGCGTCTCTTTGTGGTGATGTGTCTCTTTGTGGTGATGTGTCTCTCTGTGGTGATGTGTCTCTTTGTGGTGGTTCAGCGTCTCTTTGTGGTGATGTGTCTCTTTGTGGTGATGTGTCTCTTTGTGGTGGTTCAGCGTCTCTTTGTGGTGCTTTTGTCTCTTTGGCGGTTTAGCATCTCTTTGTAGTGGTTTTATGTCTCTTTGTGGTGGTTTAGCTTCTCTTTGTTGTGGTTTTACATCTCTTTGTTGTGGTTTTGTGTCTCTTTGTGGTGTTTTTATGTGTCTTAGTTGTAGTTTCTTCACACTTCTAACAAAGTTAGCTATTGAGCCTTTACAGTACAGATTTGGACTCAGTCATGTCTTTATGTGTCTTTTCTGATGTTGCCCGGTATTTGAAATAATTGTGAAATAATGTTCTTCTCTGTTTTTCTTTGCTCAGATTGATCCAGAACGACAGACAGAGAGTGAAACGGAGACAAAGACAGAGGGACGACGATGTTTGAAAATGTCCCGACAGGTACATTCTCTCAGCTGTTCAGTACTTTACAAAGCTCACAGCTGAAGTGAAGATTATTATTTGTCTTTACATTGTCAAGCTGTTTACCTGTTCACTCTGTGTTTACTTTGTGTGTGTTTGTCTTCAGTGTCCTCAGCGGAGCGTCAGCAGGTACTGGGAGCTCTGGACCGTCTGCACTCCAAACTGGTCCAGAGGGAAGAGTGGACCCACAGTGACACCCTGGGAAACCTGAGGGAGACCCTTCAGAGTCCACTGTTCAACCACATCCTGACCCTGCAGCATTCCATCAAACAGCTCCGCAGCCAGGTGAGTAACACAGTGAACCTGGTCTGAGACCGGACCACAGCAGAACCAGCAGAGTCTACATACACTCCCTGACACGGGTCATAAAGCACTTCAGCTTTTTATAAAATCAACAATCCACTGACTTATTTCTGGGGCCCAGACAGGTGAATCAACACCTGTGAAGCTTCATGAAGCATTATTCATCAGAAACACCTCTCTCTAAAACCTGACACATTAAGAACATAATGTGAATACTTTGTAATTGCAGGTTTTTTGTATCAGATGACATCAGCAGGTGTTTCTCTTCCTCTGCTCACACAGTGTAATAATGTAGATCATTGTTTTATCAGCTGTATTTAACATCAGCGCTGCAGACTAATGAACGTGTCACATCAGATCTGACATGTGTAACTCCACCCAGGTGTTGACAGCCTATCAGATATCGGCGCTGTGCCGCCTCCTGTCCACACTGTGACCTGTCAGTGGAGCTGAGTGGGGACGTTGACGCCCCTCTGCATTGCCTGCATCTGTATTCAGCTCCAGCTCGTCCTGACGTGGAGCCTTTACAATAAACAATCTGCAGGCCAAATTAAGATAATGGCAATAACCGACGCTGGGCTTCATATTCTAAGTGCTGCGAAGGTCAGAGCTGAGTCTATGAATGCGTCGGTGGAAGCTGGTGGAGGGTATATGAAGCAGGGACTTCTCTCTCTTTCTTTATTTATTTTCCCTCCCTCCCCCGGCTCTCTGCGGATCTATCAAGCTTTAATATCTAGTGTCTTGGTTTGAGTAACGGCCTTGTCGAGGCGGTATTGATGAAATGGCTCGGGATCCTGCTCCGTCAGCCTGGCCTAAATAAGCCGCAGACTGATAAGTTTCCACAATGTGAGTGTAAAGGTCATTAATACATTACCTGTTCAGAGAGAGGGAGCCTGCAGAGGAATCTATTGATTTTTTTTTTTTTTTCCTTTCTCCTCCCCACTTACCCCCAGGCCTCTCCGCTTCATTTTTTTCCTCCATGTCTTTCTTTCTTCTCGACAATGTCCTTGCATATAAGGGCGCCTCCCCATCTCTCTTTCTGTCTCTCTCTCTTTTTTTCTTTCTCTCTCTCTCTCTCTTCTCTCTCTCTCTCTCTCTCTCTCTCTCTCTCTCTCTCTCTCTCTCTCTCTCTCTCTTTCTGTGTTGGATCTTTGCTTTTGTTTGGTGGTAAAAACCTGAAGCTGGTGGAAGTTTATGGCATGAGTCCAACATGGACTTCACACTTTCAGCCTTTAGAGAGATTACAAAAATAAATACACCACATGGCCAAAAGTATGTGGACAGCTGAACCTTTCGGCCATTATGTGACTTGTGGCTGAGAGTCCATGTTCATTAATGTGCTGCTCTAACAGCCTCCAATCTCCTGGTTTCAGTCTTTCCACCACATGTACAGTAGAAGCTGCAGCAGGGATTTACTCCCATTCACACACCGGAGCATCAGTGAGTGCCAACACTGATGATGGGTGTACAATGTTATACTGAGACTTTGCAGCCAGTGAATGAGTTCAAAATGTGGCGCTGCTTTCAGCTAAGATTCACAGTTTTTCTACTTTGAATCTTTTGTGTCATCTCAGCCATTGATATAATTTGTGCCTCGGCTCTGACAGACAGATTTCTCTCATCCTCTGTTCAGACGACAAGCAGCTCCTCAAACATCTACATTAGGTTAGGTTACTTTAGTTGTACCAACCTCTGAGACTGAAACATGAAGTCAACATTGAAGAACCAAAACCTGCAGTTCCTCTAATGACCACTAGAGTCTGGCTCCAACAGTGAGTCAGTCCCCACAGACTCCCATGTTAAAATGTCCAACTTTACAGCAGAAATAAACATGTTTACAGCCTGGTACAAAAACAGTTCTGGTCTCTAGAGCTAATTTCCTCCTTCATTACAACTGTTTATATAACTCACCTGTTTACATTTTATTAAGGCTTAAGGTTATGGAGAATTGAGGGCGTGGCCTCTTTGAGTGACAGGTGGGTGAGCGTATGTTTGACACAAACCGACACACTCCACCTCTTTGACCATTTTTGGATAAGATGGGAGTTAGGGGTGGAGTCAGACACTGCCAAGATGGCGACAGTGGATCAGCTCACTCTGAGCCTCAGAAGTCTGTGGGTGATGTCACAGAGGCTACATCCATCTTTATTTACTGTTTTTGTTTGCAGTAAAAAAGAGTCGTCAATTTTACAGATACACATGTAACACACAGCACAGACAATGCCGTGTGCACAAGGTAAATAAAAATGAATAATTTAAACATTGATTCTATGCAGTTGTTACTACAACTTATTCATATGAGTGATGCTGCTGGAACAAAGATATTTTTATGCTGTTTCGTTCTGCACTGTTGGGACAATATGAACCTTCATCCGTCATCCTGATCAGTGGTCAAATCCGAACATCCAAACCACAGACTCTGTATGACATTACATTAGACTGTAACTGTCTGTAATCTTTAACATGCTTCACCCAACAATTTTTATTAAGACTAAAGATTAAATAGATTAAATGCATTTTTATAGACTCCTGAGTTACCATTTGTAACACTGACCATTATCATTTAGTGTGTTTAATACAGCAGATTACAGTATTTGACCAACATAATATAATTGTCAAAACATTTTTTTGAGAAATATAGACAAATGAAACCAAGGTTGTTGGATGTTTAGTGTAAGGATTAAGGTTTATTTTCATTATTATGTTTTTAAATCTAGCTAATGTAATCTTTGTTTTTATTTATGTTTCTTGATTCTGTTAAAATTGTTGTGTTAATGTTGTTTTAATTCTTAATCAGTTATTTTGCTTTGTTTTTGTCTTTATATTTTTATTTATTTTTTTTTTTAATTGATTTTGACAGGCTTATTCATCTCCCATACAGATTGGTTACAAATTGTCATTTTGTCTGTTTTGTTTACTAAGCAGAACACTAAGAGACAAAAAAACAAGCAAACACGACAGTTTGGCAACAACCTCACAAGACAAGACAAGACTCTGCAATTGATCATTTTCATTATTGATTAATCTGCTAGTTATTTTCTCAATTGGTTTGACTATATAATATCAGAAAATAATGAAACAAACCTGATAATAAAGCTGATGATGATGTTTTCAAAGTCCTTTTTTTATTCAACGAACTCTCCACAAACCACAAAAACATTCAGTTTACAATCGGATAGAACAGAGAAAAGCAGTAAATTGTCAGATTTGAGAAGATTTAACTAGTAAATTAATGGATTATCATTAATTGATAATTGCAGCTCTACTGAAGTGTCATCTAAACAAAGACTATGTTACACAATACACAGTCTGAGAAAGTATTATTTACATCAAAGAATAAGAATAATACTGTAAGTAAATAGTAAAACATATAGAGGTTGAGCTCAGTTACAGTTTTATATAAAGCTTCACACACTGTTCTTCTGTGTTTTCTAACACTCCTGCTCCAAGCCAACTCTGCAAAACATGTATCACCTCCTATCTGACAGCCTCCCCCTCCTCACCCCACTCCTCCTCCTCTTCCTCCTCCTCCTCCTCCTCACCCTCTTCCACCTCCCCTCTCTGTAGTTGAGCAGTATGCCTCCTGATGCCTGCAGTGAGTTCAGTTTCTCCAAAAAGGGTCAGCTGATCATGAGCGCTGTTAATCCCGCCAGCAGCTCGGCCCCGCCCACCCTGTCTGCCTCCTCCTCCATCCTGACCAATGGCTCGTCTCCGCCCATCGATCAGACTGACCTCCTCCAGAAGTGGATCCTCACCGCCGCCAAGGTGGGTGGAGCCATGACACACACACACACACACACACACACACACACACACACACACACCCCTGCAGAATGCCCTGCCCTGCATGCATATAAACACAGACAAACCACAGCATAAATATAAACATTGTGTGTGTGTATGCGTGTGTGTGTGTGTGCGCACACAGGGCCGTCACACGGAGTTGGTCAGTCTGACTCGGCCATTCTCTGGTGGTCTGGGCTTCAGCGTGGTCGGTCTGAATCCTGCAGGAAGCAGCAGTCAGGGAGTCTTCGTCAAACACATCCAGCCTGGAGGCATCGCACACAGGTTCAACTGATAAATAATGTTTGTTTCCTACATTGAAAATGAGCAGGAGATCTCAGCAGCATTAGTGGATTAGTCTTTTTTTTATTGAATAAGAAATAAATAAATAGTAATAATAAAAACATTTACTCACCAAGTTCAGATCTGACCTCATTAAAAAGCAATGAAATTAACGTAAAAAGCACATTATAAACATAAGTTATTTAATTATTTAACATGGGCAGCAGTAATATAAAGTACAGAGGATTTATCCCGAATGAGCTGCGTGCAGACACAGATACAGTATTGTTCTTTAATCTGTACTTAAAGCAGCTATAGTAGATATTATCATAATAACAGTGTATGAAATGACAAGGTGAAAACAGTGTTTAATGGGAAAGGAGTGAGTAAAACTGATGAACTTAGAATATCACAAGTTCAACATTTCTACTCTATAACTTGAAGGTGATCATGTGTCAGTGTTGTGTTCACCAACAACAAGCGGACAACAGCATCAGCTTTTGAAGTAAAAGAAACATAAAATCTAAACAGCGGAACTGTAATACAGTGTATGTATTTATTTGACCATTTAATGGAGACTGTATATAACTAGATGATTAGATTTTAGCTTCCCAACACATTGAATAATACATGGTAAAAGCTAACCAACTGGCTGCTAACTGTAAAATCAGTCATTTTGTTGAAAGAATCTGCCAAAGAATTAGTTCTGTATCATCTCATCGAGAAGTTGAGACTGATGTTGGGTTGTGTTTGCAGGGATGGGCGTCTCCAGGAGCGGGACCAGATCGTGGTGATAAACGGTTGTCCTCTGGAGCCGGGGATCAGCCAGCAGCAGGCCCTCACCCTCCTGCAGCAGCCTGGAGAAATGGTGGAGCTGGTGGTGGCGAGGGACCGCCCACCCAACGCAGCGTCACCCGTCATCACGGTGAGAAGTCTGATATTCACCACAAAAGACTACACTGCAATAGTGAAGACAAGCACAGATAAAAACATTAACTCACCAAAAATAAGAAGGAAAGTTCAGCTATTCAAATACTTGTAAAATTTTCATCTTCAACCTGAGCACAGTGAACTTCAGAAGCAGAGACACAGAATCTGGATCATTTTTACAGCTTTAATTTGTATTTATCTAATTTCTGGAAAAAAAACTGTAAAGGCTTCAACAGACCTGTAAGTGAACAGCATTCGAGCTGAAATGATTAGCTGATTATCCAATTAGACAATGGACATGGCACCTGATTGGATAATGAGGAATCATTTCAGTTATTTTTCAAGCAAAACTTATGGGAAAAAAATCAGAATGTTTTCTGGTTCACAGTGAACTGATTTTCTGCGAGTTTGGAACAAAACACAACATTTGAAATTGTAACTTTCAGCTTTTTTTTGGAGGTTTCGTTCATTAAACAATTAATCAATTAATCTAAAAAAGAATCGTCAGGTGAGTAGATTATTGTTTGTTTCAGCCCTATTTTGCATTGTGGTTTCTTCAGGTTCACTCACAGATAAGAGATGAATTCACATTTGAGTTTTACTGTGAAGAGGCGGCTACATATCATTTATACTGAAATATTAACATTGGCAGTATTTGAAACAAACATGATGGAGCTATTTTTTTGAATTTGATGTTTGTAGGTTTTATTTGCCGCTGAACATGGAGTATGTG
Organism: Seriola aureovittata; assembly: GCF_021018895.1. Taxonomy (NCBI): domain Eukaryota; kingdom Metazoa; phylum Chordata; class Actinopteri; order Carangiformes; family Carangidae; genus Seriola; species Seriola aureovittata. The sequence continues at coordinate 27,364,014 of NC_079369.1, forward strand.
GTGGTGATGGTCGCTGAAAACAGCTATTTTTTGGACTTAAACAATGAATTGATTATCAAAATAGTTGCTATAGATAAATAGATAATTTTTCTGATGATCGATTAATTGACCAGTCGTTGCATCTCTTTCTCTCAGCTGTCAGTCTTTTTGTTAAGTTAGGCTAATGTAGACATAAGATTGATATCCATATTAGAAAGAAAGAAAGAAAGTTTCCCAATAACACTGAACACTTTTTAAATTAAAAATCATATTTTATATTGATCTATAGAAACATTACCACAACCTCATCTTCTTCTCAAGTGACCTCACATGGATCCAGACTCCTAGGTTGAGAAACTGTGTACCAACTTTTCAGATCTCTTTTAAAAAGAAAAAAAAATATTTTTTTTATTAAAAGTTTAAATAGGTGACAATTTTAACTTGTTTGTCAAAGTCTAAACATTTTTATGATAAACTTCTTCTCTAATCAATGATCAATAGTTTTGTCTCTAGGGAGGCAGTTAGCTTACTCAGCTGTTAGTGTACTCAGCTGTGTTAGCAGCAGCACAGCTCCAGATGGGAGCTACACGCCTGATACTAAAGTTTTAGTGTCAGTTGTTTGAGAGAAACAGGAAAACAAGTGAGGATCATGAAATCAATAGGTTTTTAATTTTTTGCTTCCAGAAAAAAACAAAAAACAAAAAAACAACGTTAAGCATTCAATCATTTGTTGTCTGTAAAATGATAAGTTCAAACTCTGTTCCCTGATCATTTAGATAGATAGCTAGACAGATACTTTATTAATCCCTTAGAGGAAATTCAAGTCATTCAATGTCCATTAGCTCATTGATAATAATATTAATAATAATAATGATAACAGTTGATAATAAATAAACAATAATAAAGATTAGTCCACTTCCTTTGGCTGAGGTGTTGTATAGCCTGATGGCAGTGGGAACAAAGGATCTCCTGAACCTCTCTGTTCTGCAGCACAGTGAGATGAGATGTTTGCTGCAGCTGTAGCTGCTTCTCTGTCCTGCCAGAATGTTGTGGAGAGGATGGTTGGTATTGTCCAAGTTGGCCTCCATCTCTCCACAACAGTCTTGAGTGAGTCCAGACTCCTGCCCAGCACAGACCCAGCCTTTTTTACCAGCTTGTCCAGTCTCCTTGTGTTCATGTCGGACATGCTGCTGCCCCAGCAGACTGCAGCATTAAAGAGTACACTAGCCACCACTGACTGATAAAACATGCGCAGCATTTCACTGCAGACGTCAAAGGACCTGAGCCTCCTGAGGAAAAAGATTCAGCTCTGCCTCTTAAGGTAGATGGCATCTGTGTTCAGGAACCAGTCCAGTTTACTGTCCAGGTGCACACCTAGGTATTTATAAGTGTGCACCACCTCAATGTCCTTCCCTCGAATGTACATTGGCTGAAGGGCGGGCCTAGACCTCCCAAAGTCCATGACCATCTCCTTGGTCTTGGAGGTGTTCAGTAGGAGGCAGTACTCCTCTTCCTGCCCGTTCCTGATACGCACCACAACAGCTGTGTCAACTGAGTATTTCTGGATGTGGCAGGACTCAGAGTTGTATTTGAAGTCGGCCGTATACCGGGTGAACAGGAGCAGAGCCAGAACAGTCCCCTGTGGAGCCCCAGTGCTGCTCATCACTGTCCCTGAGACACAGTTATCCAGCCTGACGTACTGTGGTCGTCTTGTCAGGTGATCCACAATCCAGGACGTGAAGCAGGGATCCACCCCATCCCTTCCAGCTTGTCTTTAAGGATGGGGGGTTGGATGGTGTTAAATGCACTTGAGACATCAAAGAACATAATCCTCATTTAACCACCTGGCTCGTCCAAGAATGAATCACCTAAGAATGGGCCGGTGGAGCATGTAAAGGACGGCATCATACACTCCAATATGTTCCTCGTAGGCGAGCTGTAGGGGTCTAGTGCATGTTCAACCTGTGGCCTCAGAAGGTGGAGAAGCAGCCGCTCCAGGGTCTTCATGATGTGTGATGTGAGGGCCACCGGTCTGTAGTCATTTATCTCAGCCAGTCATCCTACTTTTGGTACAGGAACAAGACATGATGTTTTCCACAGGACCAGGACCCTCCCTGTTTGTAGACTTAAGTTAAAGATCCTCTGGAGAGGCTCAGCCAGCTGGGCTGCACAGTCCTTTACCAGCCTCGGACACACACCATCAGGGCCTGTTGCCATTCCAGGGCGTAGCCTCTTGAGCTCCACCCTCACCTCCTCCACTGTAAAGGACAGGAGACTTGACCCCAGTGTGGAGGGAGTTGCAGCTGTAGTGCCAGGTTGTGGAGGAGATGCTGTAGGAGAAGCTGCAGCTGAAGCAGTGGGAGAGAGAACAGGTGAGGCTGTGTCACACCTGTTGTAGAACAGCTTGAACTCATTGGCCTTGTCCACATCACCTGATGTTGCCTGGCTGTTCTTCTCTTTATAGTCAGTGATGGTCCTCATCCCCTTCCACACCTCTCTGGTGTTGTTGTGCTGCAGCTTCCTCTCTACTTTCTTTACGTAGTCCTCCTTCGCCTGCTTCAATCTCCTCTTCAGCTCATGCTGCACACACCTGAGCTTCTCCCTGTCTCCATCCCTGAAGGCCTCCTCTTTCTGCTTGAGGAGGGTCTTGATGTTACTGGTGATCCAGGGTTTGTTGTTTGGAATGGAAAGCAGTGTACAGTCCTTGCTGGTGTCCATACAGAAGTTAATGTAGTCTGTGGTACATTCAACCATTATATCAAGGTCATGGTCCTTGCTTTTATCATTTTCCTGTGACTCCAAACATTATTTAACATCATTATTTGACACATGTTGAGCTTCAAAACTAAATGTCAGCTTTTCTCATTGTGTAACAAAACCTGACTGAAAGTTGAAGTCGACTCCTTCATTTCAGTCACAGTTTTTATTTTTAAGGCCTCATCCTAAACCAGCAGTGGAGAGGAGCACCGCTGAAATCAGCTTTATTTCTACTGTCTGTTCAGCCGCACACACACACACACACACACACACACACACACACACACACACACACACACACACACACACACACACACACACACACACACACACACACACACACACACACACACTCACACACACACACAACACACACACACACACACACACACACACACACACACACACACACACACACACACACACACACACACACACACACACACACACACACACACACACATCATCCAGCAGCTTGGCTGTCACTCAAAACAAGCAGTGCTGAGAGGGCATCAATCACAGCTGGAGGTCACTTTGAGGCCACGCCTCTGTATCAGAGTGAGACCTCCTGTTTATGACAAGCCGTAAGTCTGCTGACATTGACTCAGATGATTTTTATGACCTTAAAGCCTATAGGAAATCAAGTTAGTGCTCCACTTGCAGCATCGCTCCTGACAATATGTATTTAAGTCTGAGAGGAGCTGCGATCAATGAATGTCGACATGACGGGGGAGTCAAAGCCCAGCAGCGTGGGAGGGGGGAGTGAACACGGCGGAGGCACAGATAAAGAGACAGTGACGTCACTGAGAAACTCACTCCATTGGCTCCATCCTAACTGAGGTGAAAGGTCAGAGGTCATACTGAGGAGTTCACCTGAGGTGTGTTTGGAAGATGGAGAGGGAAGGAAATGAAGATTCAATTAAACCGGAGTTTCCCAAACTGCTAAGCATTGTGGGTATTGGAGTCTTGGAATTCTACTGAAACGATAATAGATAACTGTCTTTTAAATCCATCTTCTTAAATTAATGCCTTTTTATAATCAGATTCTAATGGATCAATAACATATTTAAACATATTTCAATGAGTACAAAGTTTTGTACAAAATCCATTTAGATGAAAATGTTTGGAACTTGACAGGTGGTGCCGGTGTAGGCGTACCACTCCTGTGATAGAGCTCTGGGGCTTCGTTGTACAGCAGAGTTGGGAACAAACAGTATAGATGAGCCGGATCAGAGAAAAGCTAATGTATGCCTGAGCCATTGGCCTGAATACATGAGAGGATGTTGACATTTAAACAACAAAAGAAAAGATTTCAGTAAGAAAAACGATGCGGTGACAGACCAGAGCAGGTCTGGACTGTTAATATGAGCAGGGGATCACAGGTTAGCTGCAGCCGTAATGATTCTGCCCCGCTCTATTGTTGGGTCATTATCGCACAGAATTACACTGTCCCTCTTGTTTGTTACCCTCCTCCTCCTCCCGGCTCGTTGGATCAGGGCCACGTCCTGCATACCAGGCCTGCGATCCTCCTGCTTTTGTTTTATTCATGTCCCGTTTCTATCGAGGTCACGTTTAATGGAGCCCAGGGCATAAAAAACACAACTCTGGATGGGGTTTTATTGCTGCTTGCCCGGCCTGGCTAACTATCCGTCTCCCCAAGCCAAGACTCCTATGCTGGGCAGATTCAGGCGACTCTGACCCGCCGTCACAGCTGATGTGTCGTCCTGGCGTCAAACGTCTCAGCTCTCATTTCTGCTGGAATAAGTCCAGCACCGACAGGAAACTCGTCACTGTAAAGTGTCTCATAAAGACAGGTATAAATCAGCCCGTCGGATATGATTTTATAGCTTTTGTCTATTTAGTGAATATTATCCCAGCATCGATTAGGACAGCGTGTCGGAGGAGTTTACTGTTAATTTATGGCTCTCCTAAAAATGATGAAAAGCAGAAAGAACAGGGATAAAAAATAACAGATTGTGTGATTAAAGAAACCTGAAGGGGCCTTTAAAACTGCCTCCTCTCAGGAAATGAACTTAAGCAGAACTTATCTGGATGAAGTTGGTAAACTTTTCTGTGAACTCCCCTCAGCCATTTTAGCATTTTAAATTAAAGTCACATTACCCAGCCCCCTCAGTCGTAACATCAAGGTTGAGTCAGACTTGCATCTAAGTTAATCAGGTACATGCTCAAATAGAAACAACACATACATAAGTCAGTTTTTCATAAATGGCCCAATATCACAAATCTCAAATTTGTCTCAGGCTGCTTTACAATCTGTACAACATATAGCACATACAGGAAGAGTTACAGAGGAGGGATCGCTCTCCCAGGACGGACAGACAGGAAACAGATGTAGATTTACAGAACAGACGCTCAGGACGACAACATTATAGACAGATTGTCGACATGAAGAAAATGATCTGCGAGAACATAGAGAAACTTCCAAACAGACCTGACCCACTCAACCTCCTCTCACCATGAGGCGTGTCAGTTCACAGATGTGGGTGAAATTCCTCTCCATTACAATGATCTGAGGTCAGAGTCTGGAGCGCACAGACTCTGGAAAAAGATGGACATGTCCTCAGTGATGTCACTTGGATTAGTGTGAGGGGAGTTTTTAAAGCTTGAAGTCTGCAGATTTCCATAGAAAATAATTGGTTTGGATGTTTTGACACATGTCACACAGCGCTGGTGTGTGATGTCACTCCACTTCCTGACTTACACATGACTCCATCCACATCACAACACCACAATCACAAAGGCTGTTGCCTCTATTATGTTTTATTTATATTGACTTGATCAAAAGCACAGAAACATTTCAGTCTGAGGTGAAGTCAGAGAAACTGGACTAGTGGCTCCTTCGACATAAACTTCATGTTTACCAAGTAAACTGCCTCTCTACTTCCTTCTGTGTTCACTTCATCTCTCAGGCAGGGTGCAAGCAGCTAACGCTGTAGCCTGAGGCTAACCAATCATCCAGGGGTCAAACTAATACACAGGGATCACACTTGATCCATAACACGTTTATGTTGCTATAAACTCTGCAGAGAGCTGAGGTGAAACTTATTACACTTGAGTATTGATTTTAATATAGCCTCGATTAACTGTCTTTAATATTTTCACCACAAAAAGACACACACAGAGCTGTGAGAAGAGTAAACGGAGGCTCGGGATAGTTTCCACAGACGCTGAAGAAGCTCAGCACATTTACTTCCACAGACCGTGTGCAGTGACGGAGCCTCTACTGCGGAAAGACTGAACTTCTGCTGCAGAGCGAAGCATCCACCACTCTGAGTGTGATCTGACTTTATCAGGCAAACAGCCTCCTGCAGCGTCCTGCGATCAGCTGAGGAGGAGGTTTGTTTCATTAGACAGAGACCTCCTCTATCAGATCTGAGCTGTAATAAGAGACCAGAGCCACCTCTGATTACAGCTACTTCATAAAGACAGCCTGTGTGTGTGTGTGTGTGTGTGTGTGTGTGTGTGTGTGTGTGTGTGTGTGTGTGTGTGTGTGTGTGTGTGTGTGTGTGTGTGTGTGTGTGTGTTAGTAGGTTTGTGCTGCAGCCTTTCATTGATCAGCAGCTGGTATCAGGAGGAGGAGGAAATGCTCTCAGCTGGTAATTACCTGCTGAGGTTCACTTTAACGACCTTTCACCTCAGGACAGATAGTCGGCAGCTCAGTGAGTCTGCTGCTGTGCTACTAGCACAATGAAATAAAAATAATTAGAGCAGTTTTAAATTATGCTGGTTTGATCTGCATTGATCTGCCAGAAGATCAAATTAATTTTGATTCCTGAAATGCAGCTTATTAACTTTCAGCAAGTTGTTTTTTAAATGTTGTCTTGAATGTCAAACAGTTACCAATGTCTGTCCATACCTTGACCAAAATATAAGACAAAAAAGTTTTATTGTGTAATAGTTACAAAACATACAGCTTTCCCTAATTTTAAAGCTCCACATAGTCTAAAGGTAGATGTGCTTGAGTAGTTTGATTATAGATCAGGTCTAGGTTCTATATTAATACTGTGAAAGTATCAAAGCCTCAGTCCACAGAGAAATGCACACAGCCTGTATTCAGACACTGAGCCTTAAAACCAGCCGTCAGGACTTTGTGATGTCACAACAAAGCAGTCACTGCCCTCAGCCGTGCCACGAGCCCCGTGCACCTGGACCAGACTGGAAAACCGTCGAAGAAAGGATCAGAGCCTCCTTTCTTCTGATTGGATCACCAACCTGTTGTTACCAGAGCTCCAGAGAGAAGCCTGAGAGAGGAGATGTAAAACTACACTGAGATGGTTTTTGGTTCTTAAAACAACAAATATATCTTCTTATGGATCAACACTTCAAATAAAACACAGGAGCGCTTTATAAATACCTGCTTATCATTGTTGAGAATATATTGTGTTAATTCTTCTGCTTGACACTCTCAAACATTGATAAATCTCTTGTGTCCTCCGTCCTCTGCTGCAGGATCAGTGGGGTCACGTGGAGGAGATCGAACTGTTGAACGATGGATCCGGTTTGGGCTTCGGCATTGTGGGAGGGAAGACGACTGGGGTGGTGGTCCGGACCCTCGTCCCAAACAGTGTGGCTGATAAGGTAAGTCAGACTAATGTGATAAAATTTATATCAAAATATAACAGAATAATAACATTAACTTGTTTTCTGCTGTTTCAACTGGTGATTGTTGTCTGTTAAACCCTGAAACTGAACCAATGAAAAAAATATTAAAGCCACAGAAACAGAATCGGTTTCATATAACATACAACATAAATTGGAAGAATAAGTGTTAATGTGTAATTTAAACCTTCATCTTGAACTTTGACCTTTAATCATATCATATTTAGACACCCTGACAGCAGCTGTGTTTCTAGTCCATTTTTCTGTTGTTTTCAAAGCTGAAGCTCCATCCACACTGTTGGAATCATGTGATAGAATAGACAGAAATCGGGTGGGGGTATGTAATAACCCCCACCCCCCCACTGACATAGTAGGGGACCCAAACACATGCCACAATTGCTGTTTATTTTTTTAAATATTTTTTAAGTTTATGAAATAAAAAGTAACATTCACTTGTTTTGACTTAAAAAATCAACAATAAGCCCAGTTGTACTTAAGCAGAACAAGGTTATATAAAATATAAATAGCTTCCTCCATTTTGGACTCTGCAGCTCTCGTCTTCAAGGTCTTCACTGTCCTGACAGTTTGTCAACACAGCTGGTTTTCATTTGAGCTCTACGTTACTTCACCCACTGATTGAAATGAAGTGATTTTACTTTTAAATACTGAGCCTTTAGTAGAGTTTCAGCCTCTCTGCTCAAACAGTGGTGTGTAATTAAGATCTCAGTACAGTGGTTATAATTCATGTTGACATTTTCAGAGAAATTTAAGGAGGAACGAATTTAAAACTGATGGAGGTTTTAAAAAATTTTGCACTGTCTCTGAACTGGGCACGCTGATGTGGTCCCTGCTTTCCCTTCACATCTGGGGCCCTTGAGCAAGGTCCCACAGCCTGGGCTTCCTCAGTGAATCAGCTGAAACCTGAGCTGTGGAAGCAGAAATCAGCCCAGTGGATGTTTCCTGGATAAATAACAGTTCAAACAGGAGCAGTACATTAGAGCAGACAACAGGCAGTTGCAGGAGAACTGAAGGAAGAATCATCACTTTGTAAGAGCATTAATCAGATCAATTAGATTAATTGGACAAGATGAATTTCTCTGCAGAGACGAGGGAAAAGCTTTGACTCCGGTCTTTCAACACACTTCCTGTCACTTTGTGCAGATACAAAACTTGAAGCTTGAGCCTTTGCACGTCTCTGATGAACAGATACAGAAGCTTGTTTCCCTCCTCCTCCTCTCCTGCTCTCTTCATCCCTCCTCACTCTTTTCTCATCCTCCTCTTATTTTATTCTTCTTCCTCTCACCTTTTCCTCTCATCTCTCCTCCATCTCGTTCCACTCTTCCATTTCTTCTTTTACCCTGTTTTCTGTCTCTTCTTTTCTTTTTGATATCATTTTATCTTTACTGTCCTTTTTTTTTTTTACTTGGCTGCAGTATGTGTCAAATACTGACTGGATTTATTGTCTTGTAGTTGACAATCAAATTCGGTTTGCTGTAAAAATGTTGTTTAAATTACCCTAAATCATAAGATAAAACTCAGTTGTCAAATGATAACAAATCTTCTAAAAGCTTGAAATAAATTTTAAAGAGGGTGGGGTTACTGTGCTTAATGGTAAATTCAGTATAATGTATATTTCCAAAACTCAAATTGCATCAGTGAAACAACAAAATCCTGTTAAACTCATTCAGCTGTTTTATTTGCAGCAGTAAATAAAAAAAAACAGTGAAGAGAAATGAGAAATCAGTGCTGACACCTGATAATTGTTGTGTTCACTTTTCTGTTTGAATTTTATTTTAACCCTATTTTCTTTTCAGAGAAAGAAAAGTGACAAAGAAAAAGTTTATCAGGTTAAACTTCAGGAAATATTTCTCTTCTTATTTGAGAATTTTCACTTGAAGATTTTACTTTAAAGTTTATAGAAGTGTGCGAATATAATTGTGTTATAAATGTGGGATTGGGGAAAACAGAAACTCACTGCACTAAATAAAATTAGCTATAAAGGTTTGTTTTAAATGTCATCCTGGTTCTCTGGTTCTCTTCCTGGCCGATCCAGGAACACAGGAAACTGATGTGAAGTAAAGAGTTAGGGCACCTCTGGGTTAATGACATATTGTTGATTTTTGAAGTGAAACAAAGTGAATACACATAAACCTACAGCTGCTCAAACTGTTGTTAACCTTCCGATTTCCTCTTCTCCTTCAATCAGGATGGGCGTCTCCGCACAGGCGACCACATCCTTCGCATTGGGGCGACGCCCACCAGCGGCCTCAACAGCGACCAGGTCGTCAAGGTGCTGCAGGGGTGCGGGAGTCACGTGACCATGCTAATCGCCAGGGATCCCCAAGGTCAGAGGTCGACAGGTCCGCCTCCCCCACCACCTCCAAATTCTGCCCCGGTCTCCTCCTTACCTCCCCGACCCCCTGAACTGCCCCTCCGCCATGACGTGGGCCCCAAGCGCCGACTCAGCAAGACGGTGAGCATCAGAGTGACCTTCATACAGTCGTCATTACAGCATCAGAATAAACAGTTTAAAGGTTTTAAATCATTAAGAGAAAAAACAAACAGACTCATGACACTGAGAGTCTCTGTATCTTCACTGGAGAAGATGAAAGTGTCACTCATGTGCTGCTGGCTCTGGAGGCGGGACAGTCTCAGCTGAAACATGTCCTCTCTGTTTGTGTGTGTATTTCAGCCCAACTTGGAGGGATATGAGATCCACGAGGTTCCTCTGACCAAGAAGGACGGACAGAGCCTCGGCATCTCCATCATCGGCTACAACCCTCTGACCAGCCAAGGTAAAGACAAAGAAAACTTCCTGACCAGCCAAGTCAGGAGAGGAAGAAACACTGATGAAGACTCATTCACTCAAACAATGAAAACGCAGTTAAACCCACAGGAAACTGAAACTAAGAACATAGAAAACTTTCTGACCAGCCGAGATTGGTCAGGAAAGCACATTCAACCACATCATTAGAAATTCACAGGAAACACTGTTAACCACACATTTACAACTCCCAACTTAACCTTTTCAGGGGCCAAAAATGATTGGCAATAATCTTTCAACTCTACCTCAAACACATCTCTGTTTACTTCACAGTAAAAGCCTCAAGCAACCTGTAGAGGGTTTTGCTACTTGGCTTTTACTGTGAAACAGCTGCAAAGCTTCTCTGTACTGTTTATTTTGAAGCAGCTTTAGGGCTTTTACTATGAAGCAGTTGCAGGGCGACTGAGAAGGGCTATTATATTTTTCAGTGCTTTTGTGGTTCAGAAGAGGATATTAAGGAAATTATAGAAATTATTCCATAATTATTCCTTCACAGCCTGTTTTTGTTATTTTTGTTAGTTTGTTTTGAAAAGTTTAATATGAGTGACAGTGATAATCTATTCATCTTCAGGGTCCCAGAACTCATAATTGCAATATCCAATATCCATCCCTCTCTCTCCCTCTCTTTCTGTCTGTCACTGTGTCTTTGTGTCTTGTTCTGTTCAGATGCAGTAGGTGTGTTTGTGAAACATGTAGTACCAGGCAGCGCTGCCGATCACAGCGGAAACATCCGAATCCACGACCGACTGATAGCTGTAAGTGTGTGTGTGTGTGTGTGTGTGTGTGTGTGCGCGCGTGTGCGTACGTGTGTGTGTTACCTTTGACCCAGCGGGACCTCTGCATTTCTCCTGATTTAGCCAACATTTACTGTTACAAAATTTACAAACTTCATTTAAACTTTCATTGCACATTTCATAATCCATGTCACTAACTTTAAATGTAGATAAATTACAGTCCAACCTGTGACATCTGCCTTCTATCTTTCCCCTGTTGTTTCTTCTCTTCGTCTCCCCTTTCTTTATGTTGCTTGCTACTATTTGTCTCTTCCTCTTTCTTTCTCCCTCCCTGTCTCTTTCTCTGTCCTTCTGTCCATCTCAACAGTTGGACGGCTTCAGTCTTCACGGTATGACCAATCAGGAGGTGCTGGAGGTGATGAAACAGACGGGTCAGACCGTGGTCCTCACTGTGGTCAGGAAGAAACCCAGAGTCCTGGAGAGATCCCTGGATAAAGGTCAGTCAATCAGTCATGAACCCTACAATGAATCTGAACAGTGACTGACTGAGGTTTCTGAGTAGGTACAGCGAGAAACAGTCACAAGGAGAATTTGCGCTAAATGTTAGTTTTTACTGTGTTTTACATTTAAAGTTCGATCACAGTGAAACAAGAGTTGTACTGAAGTCCCCCAGTCATAGTCCGACCTGGGACCTTTGTTGCATGTCATACCCGTCTCACCATCTACCCCCCAGTGTTGCCTGTTCTTCACTGTTAACCATCAAATAAAGACAAAACACAGAAAAAAAATCTTTAAAAGATAAGAGAATTGAAGACAAGGCCTGAAGATGAGGTACTAACAGAGCAGGTGTCAGTTCAGAGTGGTGCATACGGTCCCAATAAACAGACAGTAAAATTACCACAAACTAATTGCAGCACGTTGAACCTGGAGGCTTGTGGCTCAGAACACATCCACTCTCGGCCCCAAGAGAAAACCCCGTCGATACTCAAGATTGAGCTGAAGTGTTGGAGCTGCAGATGAACTGAATGTCTTTGTCCTTCTTAGAGCCACATGGCCATCATGGTGATAAATGACCAAACACGGTTCATCTTGAAATACCAACATTCTGACTGCTGACTCTCTTCACTGTGATGTTGATGGACCCTTTAATCCCATAATGCAAAAGGTAGCACAGAACGAGGAGCTCTTCAGATCTATGACGAAAATCAGTAAATTAATTAATTATAATACTGAGTTCATCTTTATTATTACTGTTATAGATAAAGGAAAAGGATGATTCAGAGATTTTAACATGGAAACAAGTCGTTAACAGTATATCGACTGTTTCATGATCGTTTGTGTGATTAAAAGATTAAAAAAAGATTTAAAATTAAACAGTGAAAAAATAATTGAATAGTTATTAAACTGACATTGACAGGTTGGTATTGTTTACACTACAGATTCATCTTTTACAGATGCACATATCTTAGGCTAAGATGTGCTGAAGTGACTTTCTGTGGGTTTATGTTGCACTAAGTTCATGATTAGATGGTTTTAAAGCAGTAATCCGCTGCTGTGAGAGAAGTTACCTCTGTGTTAAACTTATCAGAGCTTTTGTTCCTATTTCCTGTCTGAACCCTCCCTGCCTCTGTCCTCTCACCCAGATTAAGATGACAAATTTGTTTACAACTCAGTGTAATTTTCAAACTCTCCACAGAAAGCTGCGTTTCCTCCTCCTCCAGCGTCCAGAGAGATTAATTCTCCCGGTTCAGGGTCATTTTTTTGTCTTGCGATCGGCCAGCGGCCTGCACTGGTCAGCCTCCAGGCCAGAGAGAAACAAGTGATTTAAAAAAAATAAAATAAAAAAAGAAGAGGAGTGTAGGGCTCTTATCTCCTCCAGACGTCTTTTATTTCATTACTGAGGAAACACAGAGAACTGGAAACACAGCTGAGTTCAGCCTCAAGTTTTTAACTTCTTCTCTTCTGGTCATTTCTGTGACTCTCTTATCTACAAAGACTTATGATGAGTTAGAACGAGGAAAATAAACTTTCATAGATCAAAAAGAGTGATGATCAGTTAGGAGGTCGAAGGTCAGAGCAGCCTCAGTGTGTTTACATGTAGTTAAGTGGGACATAGAAATACAGAGTCCAGATTTCCCCCAACCTAAGAAATTATCAACTGATCACCAAAAATCTATGCTCAGACAAAAGAGTTCATGAGTTCGCATTTTATTTCCTTAAATCTTTATATTTCTATCTTTAAAGCTCATTCAGAGGCCCTGGAGCACACTTTCACTTTCACAGTCACTCCTGGAAAGACTTTCATGACATGAATGCTGGAAATAGAGGAAACTGAAATAAAAAAAGCATATTTGCATATCCTTATGCCTGCTCTTTGTGTGTATGTCAGTGGAGAGGGAGCCGTCTCACGTGTCACTGCGGAGGTCATTGAAGGTGAACACTCGCTCCTCTGGGTTTGGCTCCTCAATGATGAAGCTGGAGCCAATGTACCCTAACACCAGTAGCAGGGGTGAGGCCACATACTCATACAGCGCAGAAGGTGAGTATTTGTTTTCAGGCTACAGTAACATTAAAGTCTCAGCTTTAATTTGAGCAGGTTCACATCAGTGTAGCAAGAACTGTGTGGGAGGTAGAGCTCTGTAACACATAGAGACCAAATTACAGAGGTTTAAAAGTAATTGGGCACTCATTTACTAAATGTTTGTGTTGTTTCAACATTAGTTCACACACAAAGAGAGTTTCCATTTAGATGGAGGTGGAGTTGTCTGTCAATATGAGCAGTGAAGAAGAGTTGTGTTACCTTTTGTTGTGAAGTAGATTAACTGCCGCAGTTATAAATGAATATTTATAAGGTACAATTCCTCTGCCAAGACTTTTAGGAGTTTTGCTCAGTTGTAGCTTTTTATTTCTATATTATTTTTACAGAATACTTTATTCAACTTAACTTGAACAATTTGTTTCATATTATTTATTTAGAAAACTGAGAAATATTCAACATTTCCTAACAAGACTGAACTGTGACATTTATCTACAGTCGTGTAAATCTGGATGAGGATTCATGGAATAAGCAGAAACTCTGTCCTTAAATCTACGGCCGTGATTATAAGTGTGCAAAAACCTTCCTGCAGACATGTCAACACAGGCCTTTAACAGCCTCCTCTCTGAATTATGCCCTCTCTTTTTATTCCTCATTAGCTTTACTAAGTGGCCAAAACGCCACGCTAACACTTAGCATGCCGCTCGCCTGCTCTCAGCCAACAAATGTACAGGGTCTGAGCTGCCTGACAGTCCGGCAGCGATGTATTACCCTGTTTATTCAGTCAAACGCTGCAGATTAATTGCGCTGTGAAGGCTGAGGTTAGCAATGTTAATTTAATCAGAGGCTGTTGCTGTAACGCAACCAGACCTGCTGTAGAATACCTCCACATGTGGAGAGATTTGTGAATCACGGAGGTGGAGGATCCTGCCTCAAACCAGCCCACAGGACTAGGAGATCGGTCTGTGATCTGATCTGACTGTCAGGGTTTCACTCTGCTCTGGAAAACCACTTTATTCTTCTGGGATTTAAGGATGTATTGTTGCTGAGACATTTTTTGAGTGTGTGTGCAAATGCATTAAACACACACACACACACACACACACACAGACACACACACAGACACACACACACACACGCACACAAATCCACAGTCTCCATGGTTGAAGTTGCTTACTTTACAGTTTAGATTTGAGTCATTTAGCTTTTTGCTTCTGACCAGTGAATTCCAATGAGGAGACCGTCATCCTGGATCAGAGAAAGAGTGAAAAATGTTTTTACTGCAGCAGAACCAGAGAACAGGTTAAATACATTACTGTTAGTACTCGTTGTCCCTTTGCAGTTTGGCTGGCCCTTTGACTGCAGCACTACCACACTACTACAACATCTCAACCTTTGACCCCTACCCACATCGCTGGTCCTGCTTCACCTTAAATCCCACAATGTCTTAACAAACAATTCATTTGTGTCCCATATAAAATAAATAGGGGTGAACTTCTCTGGTTCTGCATGGTTAGTCCCTCCATCACTTCATTTCCAGCAGGAATTAAATGTTTGTGAGAAACTCTGATCAGCATTAGAGAAACCTGATTTCTCACCTGTACCTACAGGTGACACTGTAAGTACAATATTCTTCTAAAATGACACTGTGTTGGAAAAATACATTATCATCTGTCATTATGTGTAATGTCTTCTCTTCAAGTAGGTCCATACATGGCACCACTGTACTACTGCAGTAATATCTGTTCATTTTCATCACTTACAGTACAGACTGGTGTTACAGAGCTGCAGGAACCTGCTCTGTTTTAACGGCTGAATTGTAATTATGTATCTGTTCCACTGCTAATACAGGCTGTTTTCAATCTGTGTGTGTGTGTGTATGTGTGTGTGTGTGTACAGCTACAGAGGCAGAACTGAGGGCTAAATGGGATCAAGCTCTGGGGCCACTGTACGAAGTCCTGGTGAGACTATACACAAAAACACGCACACACACACACACACACACACACACACACACACAAATAAATCGATCTTGGATTACTGATGAAGTGTGTGACTATATGATGTTCATTGCTGTGCAAAGGTTTTAGGAACTTGTGAAAGTGTTTGGACTCATTGTGCTTCTGCAGAAACCTTTACTGTGCGTGTGCGTGTATGTGTGTGTTTTCAGGTGGTGCAGTTGGATCCTGTCATTGAAGATGATGCAGAGCTGCAGAAATCCTGCAAGGTGAGAAACGTTCTCTTTCCAGCTCTGTTAGTTTCCAGTCAAACACAGTTCAATAGCAGCAGCCAGCCTCTAAAATGATCACATAGTTGAATCAACACAGCTTCAACAAAAACTGAACATTAACCTTCATGAGGGGAGGATTCTGTTGGATTAGAATACATTCATCTGTATCTAATCCTGTTATCTTGTATCGCCGCTCACAGCTGTTACCCGTCCACACGTTGAGACTCGGGGTCGAGTTGGACTCGTTCGATGGTCACCATTACATCTCCTCTGTGGCCCCTGGAGGCCCTGTGGATAAACACGGAGTCTTGAGACCAGAGGACGAGCTTCTGGAGGTAAATACATGTACTCACACAAACAACAACAACAAACCAAAAAATCTCCTGTAACATCTCCATAGAAAAGACATGTAGAAACTAGACTTATTGTAGACGAAGAATATTCATTGTTGCCTCTTATAGCATTAGCAACTTCACATTAGCATGTGAGTTTGGAGAGCAAGAGTTGTAACAAAGCTCAAACATGACAGTCAGTACCAACAGGTTTTAGTCAATAAACAGCTTCTACACAAACTGCTGTTAAAACTACAATGTCTCCACAACAACAGAACTGTTGTAAAGTGTGATTTTCTCTTTGAGAAAGGTAGGCTAGTGGTTTGAGGTCTTTCTGTGTACCTCTCCCTCCAAAATCACCTCTGAAAGTTCCACAAGGCTCAATTCTAACTCCACTACTTTTTGGTGTTTACATTTTACCACTAGGGGTCGCTAATATTCATCTCCACTGTTAAACTAATGTCCCCAAACCCTTTATAGTTATTGATCCTGATTATCTTTATGCCTTGAAGCAGGGGGATATGGCCAAAAAAATAAAATCAAGTTTGGTGAATCCTGTGGCTGCAGGTCTTGCAGCTGGAAATAAAAACTTGTCATCAAATGCAAACAAAGAGCTCATATCAGTGTAAAGAGTCTTTTTCAGCCCTTTAATCACTAGATCACTAGAATAGCTACCAGATGGTCATCTTAACTCATAATAGTCCTGTAACCTGCAGTAGGTGCACACATACTATACTGTATACTATACTCATGTTAGCATCTACAGGACTTTCGTCATCAAAATTAAGGCGGAACGATATGCAACAAAAATCATGTTACCAATGTTTTGGCAGATATTGAGATTGTATTGTGATATGAGTCATGATCTCAGTTGGAATGATTTGTATTGCATTTTTAAAAATTATGATTTTTGTTGGTCTTGCACCAAATAAACATGTTCCTTTACTTCTGGAGAATGTGATTTGTAGTCCTGGGGCGTCTCTGTAGCACACAACACTTCTGGTGCTAACAATACACAACAATGTGACACATTTTACCTTTATCAAAGAAATTGCTGTGATTTAGATATTGCACTTGGCCATATTGCGGTTTTGATTAATTGTGCAGCTGTAGTCAAAACAGCTCATTTAGTCAGCTATCATCCTGGTATTTTTGCTCATAAATTGCCTTTTTGTGCATGTTGTAATAATTTACACTGGATTAACCCCAACTTCCTTCAGTTGAATCAGGAAAAGGTTAAAACATTGTAGTTTTCTGTTTCAGAGAGTGAAGACAGAAAGTGTTCTCTCAGTTACCTCAACTGTTTCAACACGTAACCCTCTGTGAAATAAAACCATTGACACTAATCACAGTTCATTAGTTGTGTAGACCTCTGAATTTTATGAGTCTGTATCATAGGTAATAAGGTGCTTTATTTTTGAGTAAAAATCATATGTAGTTTGGGGTGTGTGTGTGTGTAGGTGAATGATGTTCAACTCTACGGAAAGTCTCGTCGAGAAGTGGTGTCGTTCCTCAAAGAAGTGCCTCCTCCGTTCACTCTGGTCTGCTGCCGACACCCAACCACCGACCTGGGACCAGGTCCAGAGTCTGAACCAGAGTCTGAACCTGACCCCGTGTTACAACCAGGATGTGGGCCAGTGCGACAGTCACAGCCCAGTGTGGAGGAGGTGAAAGCATTAGAGATCACAGAGTCAATGAGAATGTTTTTCTGATGTTGATAATTCATGTGACAAATGTCTGAAAAATCATTGACAATGAATTTCATTCCTCTACAAAAAACAAAACACCTCAGATTGAGCTGAAGCTGTCGTCGATGCTCTGCAGTCAGACAGTCCTGGGAGACAACAGCAGTGACCAGCAGCAGGCAGTTAGACAGGTAACACGTTTTACTGTGTTACTGCACACACGTCATGTAGAAGTACACACATCAGATACCGGACAGTCATGAAAGAGGACATTCTTTGGTACAAGTAGTTAAGAAACTTAATAAACTAATTAATTACATTTGACATTGATAAATTACATTTGTGACTATTCAGGGATTTTCTTCAGAGTTCAAATTTGTGCTGTGAAGTTTTGTCAACACAGACACACAATAGCATCCTAACTGAAAGGAAAGCCTTTGGGTTACTTGAATTTGAGATGTAAAACCACTGTTACTGGATGGATTGAGTGACTGATGAAAACTAATTCTGCGATAATTATGTGATATCCTCATACTAAAAAATATCAGGAGGAGCAGGGATACATTCCAATAGAAAAAAAATATAATAGTAATGATTGTAAAAATAACAATAAATATAGTCATAATATTAAAAATGATACATACAAGATTGTAATGATACAATTTTCTTTTGAATATTTACATTTACTTTAATCCTGTGTCAGGAGCAGGTGTCCCCTGTGGCGGAGGTGCTGAAGGAGGAGAAGATTCAACACAGCTGGGAGGAGGAAGAAGATGAGGAGCAGGATCAAGATGAGGATGAAGAAGAAGATGAAGATGAAGGGGAGCTGGCTCTGTGGTCGCCAGATGTTCAGGTGTTGGAGCTGCAGAAGGAGAGAGACAAAGGCCTCGGCTTCAGCATCCTTGACTACCAGGTAATAACAACAATGTTCTTCTCCTCCTCTTTCTCCTACTACTCCTCTTCCTCATCTTCCTCCTTTTTTCATTAATGATAATTAGCTTTTAAATTTCAGACAAAACAATCATACAATACAAGACATACAACTCTCATTAACTCTTATTTTGAAGAGTGTCGACTGGATGAGGTTTAGATGAGTTGTTGCTTAATCAATTAGTAGATTGGCAGAAAATAAAGTGGTGATAATTGATATTTTGTGTTTTTGTGGTGATACATGACAGAAAACTGAATATCTTTGGGTTTTCTGGTGAGTGGTGAACAAAACAGACATTTGAAGATGTCACTGTGATGATGTGGGAAATTACAAAGAGAAAATTTGAATTATTCTGACATTTTGTAGAATATCAATCAAGATCTGCTGATTATTAGAATATCTGTTAGTTGCTGGACTGGAGGGAACTTGGGTCTGGATGAGATCTTAGATGTTGGCCCTTATTCTTCAGGCCTCACTGATGACCATGAAGGACTCGCTCACACCCGTTCTATCTTTTCTGTGTCGCCAATGAAATGAAGCATAAAACAAAGTATAAATTCTGTAACACAAGCCTGAAATATTTATCTGTTGTCTGAAATTTTATAAAATCATGTTTAGTGTTTGATGAGGAAAGATGCCAAAAAAAAAAGCTGAAAAAAAATAGCTGGTTGAGTCCTAATATTTTCTAAAGGTGTTTTAGTCATGACTCATGAACAGTACGTATGATAGTGGTTGTTGTTCAGTTTATACATCATCACCTTCATCGGTGTTTGTCTTTGTCCAAGTTCTGTTGGGTCCAGATGTTGACCTGAACTGAAGCCACAGTCATGAAATATAATGTATTTGCAGTATTAGAAAAAGCACCTCTGCTCTTTAAGTTCTTTAATGCTGTTAGCAGAAGAGAGGTGTTCCACCTCCATTATAAAACTATACAGAACTGTTGAGCTGGATGTACAACAATGCTGCATAAAACACACAAGCGTACTCGACCAGTCAGTGGCGTTCAGTGCTGCAAGCCCCACCCTGAAAATCTCGGCACCCTTCGGTTGGACCGGATCAGAGGGGCCGGCCCTGTGAACATGAATTGTCTGTGACTGACTGAGGGAGTGAGTGATGGAGTTGCGTGATCAGGTTACACAATTGGTTGGCAGATTGTTGGACTCCTCCTATTTGCTGTTGCTCTTTCAAAATGATTTGGTGTGAACAGTTTGAACAGTTTCTATTACATCATCAGGGGTGTTTACAACAAATGGATCCACAACAGTTTTCAACAACTGTATTTCCTTAAAAAAAGTGGTTGGGGCCATTATTTACCTGCAGAATGTAACAGGTCTTAATGTCTTAACTCCCTCTGTTTGATATGTAGAATTGGTCACAACTGTATTTTAGTACGAAGCCTTGTTTTGATCAACATTACATCCGTTAATACAAACTCAACACTTCCTTTAAAGGGGACATATTATGCTCCTTTTCAACAAGTTTGAATAAGTCTCAGAGGTCCCCAAAGCATGTATTTGAAGCTTTTTGCTAAAAAATCCACTCCGATCCTATATTTCAGCATGCCTGTAAACCCCTCTTTTTGAGCCCTGTTCAGAACAGGCTGTTTCTGTGTCTGTAGCTTTAAATGCAATGAGCTGTGCCTGACCACGCCCCTCTCCGGAAGGGGCTGCCGTTCGGGCTTCTGGCACCGTGCTCTAATGTTTACGGTGACCGTGACCGGCAACCTGGCGTCGGTAGCGATTTGGTTCAACCACACCACTTTTATCCAGAATCTGAGCCAGAGGGAGAGGCTGCTGAAGAAGTTCAAACTCTACAACTGCAGCAGGACGTTTCTGAATGGTTGGTAACCAATTTTGTGTATTTTGACATTACATTTTGAGTTTGTTGATGAGAGCTGGCACACAGTTACTAACATGTAGCTAGGTAGCTAATGCTAACTGTTACTGTCTCGTCATTACTGGGAGCTCTTTTGGTAAATAAGCACTATTGTGAATAGTGTAATGTAGTTATCTGTCATGCCTCCTTAGATATACTTTTACAGTCTGAAAATGTTTGTTGTATCTAGACTGCTACAGGTGTTCAATGTCAGTACTAGTCAGATATTTTAATAGATGCTGACAAAGTAAATAATTTTTCTCCATGTTTTGAGCAGAGATGCTCATCATGACATCTTCCTTTATGAAGTAAATTTATTTTGTGTATTACAATGAAAGCTGTAAATCAGCATAAACATGTCTGACAGCAACAGTAATCTTTAGTCAAAGACTAAACTGTGCAGTTTTCTACACTACACTGTTGTCAAGCTCCACATTATATGCAATAAGTGACATGTTATAAATTACCTCTGTTATATGCACTTGATATGTAGCCAAGCTTACTTCTTACCCACCTTAGCTCCACTGTCTGTCAGTGTTTGAATTTCACAAGCTTTATATTTTGGTGAATGTTACCATTTTTCTCTATATCTTGGACAGGTGCTCCTGTGGAAACTGTGCAACCATGCCCACAGAAGCTGAGAACATCTGCTGCTAGGAGATACCACAGGTAGCATTCTCACTGGACAAACTAATCACTAATTTGTTTTGATTACATTACATTTATAATCAACCATAGAATTTACCATTTGCAATTCACTGTAGGTTACCAGATGGCTATGGGAGATCGTGGAAGATTTACCATGTATGGTAGACCGTCCTGGGTTGGAGCCGCTCTGCCTCAATGTGTTCTGCCTGCAACATGTACCGCACTGACTATGGTCCTTTACGGTTGAGAGGAATACACCAGTACGTTTTGCTTCTTTGTTAAAACATAGTTTCAATCTAAATAAAAGATGTTAGACAGTCTTGTTTTACTTCAGTGCACATAATTTTACAATGGTAATAACACACCACAAATAGAGTAACACACCCTCAAATAAATTAGTTTAGCTGCTCTTTGATTTGTAAAGTTCTTCTATCAGCAGATAGTGTGCATATAATATATGAATTCAGAGGAGTCATTTCTTTAGTAACAATCAAGCATTTATTTACATCAAATGAGGCAGTTATAATCAGTGATGATGAAAAAACTGTAGGATTCACTGGATCCATATAAAAAATTGTGAGACACAACATAGATATATGTTTGCAAGACTAAATGCCCTGTCCAGTTGTTTTAGTCAGTACAGGTATCTAGCCTATAGGAGCTTTGTGAGCTGGTGCTTCCTTGGTTGCAGAATCTGGGTCGTCATTCCAGCCTGCGTGGTCCTACGCATCCATGCCGTGTTTCCTGACGCCACAGGCCGGTATGTGGGTTTTAGACTGGGCCATGATAGAACCGGGACACAGAGCTGGATATGACCTCCTCCTTCTCAGGCCGCTCCAACTGTGCAGTGAGGTCCTCTGGGATGGGGATGACCAAAGCAGCTTCTGTGTATGGTCCCAGGTCACAAAGACTTTTTCAAATATGAGGTCCACCACATTCCCTGTTTGATAAAACACAAAAGATTTTTTTTACATTTTTCACTTTTTTTTTTTTTTTTACAAAACAATGACTGACTCTGTTTCTAAATACCTCCTGACATTTTCTTTACTGTATTTTGTTATTGATGGAACTGTCATAACATTATATGTGCAATATTTAATACAATGTGTACAAAACATTTTTTGGTTGAAAAATAAAATAATATAACACTTATAGAATGTCGCCTCAGTCTTAACTGGTGTAGCTCTGCATTCTCCCTTCATGGCCTTTGGAAATTGGACCTTGAACAGTGGTTCACCTTCTTTTGTTTGGGCTTGTGGTCGGTCAGCATTTTCATTGTAGGACATGGCAGCCAGGTGACAGATGATGACAGAAACCTTAGCCTACACACTCTCACAAGTTCTAAGTAACCACAGCTTCATTTACCTGCACATTATTCCAAGACTGATAAATGACTGTTAGGTTTATCAAAAGTAGATGCACTTCAGATGGCTACAGACCTGTACTTCTGATGTGAGGCTGAAGATCTTCAAGGATAACTGTGTGCCTACAGTGGGTCAGTCTGGCATGCAACATCCCCTGTTGCAGGAAGCTGTATAGATGGCCTGAACAGAGGAAACAGAGATTACACCAACATCTCCTCAAATGTGTAGTTATGGCAACAGCTGCAAACAGTGCAAGAATGATAACAGATGCTCTCAATTATGTGTAAACTGGGTTGTCAATAGCTTGTAAATGCTGCAAATAGCTCATTATATGTGCAAGATGCAAAAAATGTGTATTATAGACTATCCCCTTGGACATATCCCCTTAACTCTGCGCTTATCTAGATATTCCCTACAGGCACTGTATCTGTGAACATGATATAAACGTTAAAACGGCCGTTATAAGGCATGACTCTCAATAATAACTTTCACAGCACTAATAAACAAGCCCGGACACCTACGCTAATCAGTACAAAGCCTATTTTTAGTCCGAATTTTACCGGCTTGACTTTACAGACAGCTAAAACGCCTTTAAAATATAATACATTTAACAGGGTGGCTCTTATCAATGTCACACGGCGATACCAAGCAGAAGAATTACATACAATCTGTACCCCGCTATACCTGGCTGCGCGTCGACGACGCTAAACGTTAGCCACGTTAGCTGCCATGCTAACAACACACGCAACAGGCTCTCGTGAACAAACAGTAAAGCAACATAAAATGGTAAAACTTACAGCTCCGAAGTTCAAAGTTGGGTCACAGACAGTCGGTACTGATCCAAGCTTTATCTTGAGACTTGTAGGAAATCCTGCGTTGTCCTGGCCCAGGTTGAGAAAGCAGTCCGAGGTGAAATGGTTAGCACACAGTACAACACTTTCGGAGTTGGAGCGGGAACATTTCCATCAAAAATAAAATTAATCCACTGGGTCTTTAGATCCTCGGGCGTAGGGATTAAAAAAAGACTCCTGTGTTGGTTTGTGCAGCCAACAACAAAGCAACTACTGTGTTTCGCTGTACCTTCGACATTGTTCTACCGAAAGCCAGTGTTCGCGAGGGAAGTAACGATACCGTCTGTAACACGGACTCAGAGGGCGGAACACACACCTAGCTCGGGGAGCGTCACCCACCCGGGGGGAGGGGCATCGCCCTTCTTGACGTCACCAGGGGCGAATCTCCAATCCGCTCGTTTGAGCACACATTTCTTGAAAGGTGGAGAAAGCAAAAGAACGAGAGTATGGACTTTTCTCATGTTTGGGGGGTCCGTAGACACGCCAGGGACACATACTACCGATAGAAAACCATGGAAAAGTGCATTTTGCATAATAGGTCCCCTTTAACTGTTTCAAATTAAAAGCCCTCTAGCGTTTCAGTGGGCAGAAACCCTTTATGTCTTAACAGGGCTTTTATTGCTCTGCTACAGTATGTGTATTGCCTCATTTCAAGTTGCTGGTGTTTGTGTTGTTTACATGTTATTCAGATCGGCGAGTTTCTTTAACAGCCACCGATGACTTCTCTTCCTCCCTCTCTCCTGCTCTCTCTGCTTGCTGTGTCTTATGTTTAGTTATTCCTCTGCCTCCTTTAATAACAATGATACATGGAATGAAAATAGTTTATTTGCCGTAATGTAGGCTATGCTCCAGTTCCCTACAGCTCCAGAGCAGTCAGGAAACCAGAATGACTGGGTGACTCCCCGTGTCAAGAGATTAATCCATAAACCCAGGGTTGCACCCATACATGGTGCAGCCATATACGAGGTTTATACCCAGTCTTGTTTGGGGGTAGAACTCTGAGCTCTTCAAAAGGTTCCTGTTCTTAGGGAAACTTCCTGTGGTGGAAACACACCTCATGTCTGTACAAAACTTCATGGCAACCAATACCTGTTGATATTTTCAGTCTGGAGCAAAGTGGGTGTCCAGACTAAAGTCTAGATGAGCATGTTTTCTGCATTTATAAAATGAGTGTCGTCGTGCTTCCATGTGTGAGTGTTACACACAGAAACACACCCACACAGAGTTAATTACCTCCCTGTGGTGGTTTCGTGCTGAGCACACGGTGAAGCTGGTATGACTCGGCACGGCTCAGCTCGCCACTCTGTGGTTCGCTGATGGAAAATAAACAGCAAACCGTGTGTACAGAAAGTGCAGTGAGGTTTGTGAGTGTAAGAGTGGACAGCAGGACAGAGAGTGACTCATCTGCTCACAGACCAGCAGGATCTGTTCTGTTTGTCTGCTGCTCTCAGTGTTACACAGCTTCTGTCAAAACATGACACAGCTTCATGTTTTCTAGCTTTGAAAACCCTGCTGTTGTTTTTGCTTGATTTTACTCCATTTAATACAAACATATGCTTTCTGTTCCACTCATCATTTTCCAAATCACACCAACAGTTTTCCTCCAAGCAGTCACTGGCTTGAGTTAATTTCTAGGAGAATCAGACCTGATACTTTCTGCAGAGAGAGAATCAATCACAGTCAACATTTAGTCAAGTTCTTTGTCAAAGTTAAGTTTTCCTCAGTTTTCCCAGTGAATCAGTTGAAAGAATGGATGCATTTGAATAGTCAGTAATTATGATGGGTTCAGTTGTTGTTGTTGTGACGTCAGTATTGTGTGTAAAGAACAGATCGGATGAGGTGAAATGAACCTTTATTGATCTCCTGTGGGGGAAATTCAGTTTGACACAGCAGCACAATAGAATGTAGTAACAGCAAAGAAAGACATTTCCATATTCCTATATTGCCAAAAGTATTGGCTCACCTGCCTTGACTCGCATATGAATTTAAGTGACATCCCATTCTTAATCCACAGGGTTTAATATGACGTCGGTCCACCCTTTGCAGCTATAACGGCTTCAACTCTTCTGGGAAGGCTTTCCAAAAGGTTTAGGAGTGTGTTTGTGGGAATATTTGACCATTCTTCTAGAAGCGAATTTGTGAGGTCACACACTGATGTTGGACGAGAAGGCCTGGCTCTCAGTCTCCGCTCTAATTCATCCCAAAGGTGTTCTATCGGGTTGATGTCAGGACTCTGTGCAGGCCAGTCAAGTTCATCCACACCAAACTCTCTCATCCATGTCTTTATGGACCTTGCTTTGTGCACAGTCATGTTGGAACAGGAAGGGGCCATCCCCAAACCATTCCCACAAAGTTGGGAGCATGGAATTGTCCGAAATCTCTTGGTATGCTGAAGCATTCACAGTTCCTTTCACTGGAACTAAGGGGCCAAGCCCAGCTCCTGGAAAACAACCCCTCACCATAATCCCCCCTCCACCAAACTTTACACAATGCTGTCAGACAAGTACCGTTCTCCTGGCAACCGCCAAACCCAGACTTGGTGACAAGTCTGACATGGTGACATGGTGACATGGTGAAGGGCGATTTGGCACTCCAGAGAACGCGTCTCCACTGCTCTAGAGTCCAGTGGTGGCGTGCTTTACACCCCTGCATCCAACGCTTTGCCACCCATTCCATGAAGCTCTCTACGCACTGTTCTTGAGCTGATCTGAAGGCCACATGAAGTTTGGAGGTCTGTAGCGACTGACTCTGCAGAAAGTTGGCGACCTCTGCACACTATGCGCCTCAGCATCCGCTGACCCTGCTCCGTCATTTAACGTGACCTACCACTTCATGGCTGAGTTGCTGTCTTTCCCAATCGCTTCCACTTTGTTATAATACCACTGACAGTTGACTTTGGAATATTTAGGAGCGAGGAAATTTCACAACTGGACTTGTTGCACAGGTGGCATCCTATCACAGTACCACGCTGGAATTCACTGAGCTCCTGAGAGCGAACCATTCTTTCACAAATGTTTGTAGAAACAGTCTGCATGCCTTGGTGCTTGATTTTATACACCTGTGGCCATGGAAGTGATTGGAACATCTGATTTAAATTATTTGGATGGTTGAGTGAATACTTTTGGCAATATAGTGTACCTGTACACCAGACACAAGTAAAGGAATAAAATAAGATATAGGAATAATAAATAAAATAAGATAGATCTGTGAGTATATACACATGTGTGATCTTTGTGTGTCTATGCTGTAGAAGGATTTTTGTAAATCCTAAGTCTAAAGCGCAGCGCTACTGTCATGAACCAGCTCAAAATTCACAACAAACCAAGTGAGAGCACATAAATAAATAAAGTTTAGAGCGAATCAAATTTATTTTAACTAATAATAAGCCAAACATGTATATCAGTAAGATCAGTGGTGGGGTGAGTGCATGAATGCGTCGAAGTGTAAAATATGTAATCAATAAAGTGATAAAATAAAGCTTCGTAGGAGGAGAGTGAGAGAGATCGAGAGAGAGAGAACTGGTTTCTCTATCCCCTCTATAACCTTCAGGGGAAGTGGGTTCAGGTCTGGCTTTACCCTCCTGACACACCTCTTTCCTCTGACAGCCTCCTAAACAGGAAGGAAAAGAAAGAAAAGGGAAAAACACCAGGAGCCACAAGCAGAGTGGGAGGGGTTGTCACAGCTACGACTCGGGATCAGAGTCAGTGTGAGTCCATGTGGTGTTCCCTGATGCCCTGTCAGACTTGGTCCAGCCTCATGCTGTAGCTGTATGTGCACATACATGTCTTCTCTGTCACTGTCTCCACACTGTCCAGTCCCATCACCACCATACAGCTGGCCTTCCTCACCAGCTTTCCCAGTTTGTTGGCACCATAAATCTGAGTGAGCTTTAAATACTGCAGTACCCAGATGAGATGTTTCATGTTAGTTATTGGGATTTAGTGCTGTTGGTGGTTGTATTTTAAACTTTCGACGGAGCGACTAAGCTGTTGATGAGATTGATATCTCGACATGCCATCATCAGAAAGACAGAGAATAAGTGTATTTCACAAAATGTTGACATGTTTCTTTAAAGCTTAATCAGTAAAATCAGCTCGTTCTGAACTAAACATCTTCTGGTTTGTGAGTGGGAGTCTCAGACTTCATCACTGTCTAGGGAATGAATTTGGGAAACCCTGCTCTGCTGTGTTTTCTCCCCCCATCCATCCACTTTATCTCTAGGCACAGCTTCACCTCCAAGACCTCCTCCTCCTCCTCCTCAGTCAGATCCAGCTGAGGCAGTGGAGGGAGCTGCAGGTTAACTCCCTGTTGGTCCACATCCATGTCAGACTGCACATACAGTATCAGCCCAGGGGGCCTGTGTGTGTGTGTGTGTGTGTGTGTGTGTGTGTGTGTGTGTGTGTGTATCTGTGTGTGTGTATCTGTGTGTGTGTGTGTGTGTGTGTGTGGTGAAATCATTATCTTGTATTTTTCAACATTTGAACTTCATGATAGGAAATAAGAAATGATCTTTTAACATTCATTTACATGTAATATGATGGAATAAGACGGCTGATCCTGTGTGTGTGTGTGTTTCAGTTGTGAGAAAAACACACACACACACAACTTTAAACAGTTGTTTAAAGTTTAAAACAGTTAAGTTCCCCTTCAGTATCAGTCAGTGCTGGTGTCTCTGCACCCAGTCTCATGTTTACACACATGTACTGACTTCCTGTAGGTGTTAATTGTTATTACTAATAGTTAATACTGCTCAGTGTTAATACTGTCCAGTGTGTCCCTTTATTTGGTAACATTCATGAACTGAATTTGAGTCAGTGGGATTTTTTGGTTCTTTCACACTCAGTGTTGATGATCCAACTTTTCTCCGGGGAAAGAAAATGAAGTCTGTTACCTGCTGAGTCTTGATATTTAAATGACAGAATTTTACAACATAATAGTGATGGTCCACAGTTATTGTACCTTTAAAAAGCTGCTCCCTTGTGCTTTATAAGGATGAAACTGCTAATACAGACAGTGTTCATTGTGTAATGACAGTCATACAAAATGTTGGAGCTGGTGTTAACATCATAATTTTTCACTACACAGTGGCGATCCTAGACTCTGTGGGGCCCCAGGCAAAGAAGCACATCAAAGGCTATGTCCAGACTAGTACTGTTTGATTTTAAAACTGTATTTTAAAATGAAATCGATCTCCGTCCAGATGAGCATTTTAGCTCCATATCAGAAATTATCTCCATTCACACTATCACACCTGAAAACTCATACATGTATGAGCAGTCACCTACACTGAGCATGTGCGAGCCGGTGTAAACACAAAGCAGATTGTTACTCTGAGGTTGATTAGTTGCAAAAAATCCTCCAAAGGAGGAACAGCAAGGACAGTTGTGGCATTAAAATAGAGAATGTAAGTGAACAACAGCTGCTAGCAAAGACAACAAGGTCAATAACACTGTGATGCATTATCATGTTGTATTCACCACTGGTAGTCCAGGCTGATGAGAGCCAATCAGGAGAGACTGTGGGTGTGACATCGTCGTTTACAAAGGTCTCAGTTTCTGTCCATCAAGACTACAACACAACCCCAGAGTTTTCAAAATAAAACACAACCCCAGAGTTTTCAAAATAAAACACAACCCCAGAGTTTTCCAACTGAAATAGGTCCAGCAGAGTTTCCAAAACTCTGTTTCTCTATCTCTACAATTCACAGATGACTCAAATGCAGACTATAGTTAGATGCTACAATTCACGGAAGTGCCCTGAATGCCTCACATGCAGGTAGTGGGTAAACTCTACTTATTAGGTTTGTTTTGGGCAGCAGCAGCAATGCACTGTATACGGTATACGGTTTGTGCATGTATGCGTTCTCTTTAGAAATATGCAAACATGCAAATATATTTTTGTAACAAACACAATCGTCTCTGATCAATGGATCCCTGATTTGATAGATTAAATCAGCTGGTTTCAGCTGTTGATCACTGGTTGACATGACAGCTGTTGCCTGGTGATTTTATCAGCTGTCGCCAGCTGACTTTTTCTGTTTGACTTTTTTGAAAATTTTAATTCTGAAATATTCTGAAGTCCAGACTTGATCATCCAGAGTTCAGTCAATTTCTGGTGTACTGTGATTGACACTCTGTACAGGTGACTGTGTGTTTATTTTGTGTGTAATCTCATAACCTCATAGATCACAGGTGATTCAGCCTCTTTAAGTTTCCAGGCCTAACAGCAGCTGTAACGTCTGAATATCCTCAACAGCCAATAAGACATCAGACAGTGTTGTTACTGTACTATAGTTCGCAGTGTGATGACATCACCTGTGTGTGTGTGTGTGTGTGTGTGTGTGTGTGTGTGTGTGTGTGTGTGTGTGTGTGTGTGTGTGTGTGTGTGTGTGTGTGTGTGTGTGTGTGTGTGTGTGTGATGGCTGCTTCTTGGTTTTGGCTTCGGCCTCAGATCTGAACAATGCAGCTTCTGTTCAGAGACCAGCTTGAACCAAACACACACACGTCTGTGGTTCTACATTCATGAGGACCCTCTCTGATATAATGTTTCCCACCATAACTCCTCTAACTCTGTTCCTGGCCTGAAAAGTTTAACTTTAAAGCTGTCTTTTGAAGAAGCCAGGACCAAAACAAATGTCCTCTTTCCACAGTGATCCTCTTTACACATTAACAAAAAGTTTATATTATAAAATAACTCACACACACGTGGGAACATGAAATGAGTTTTCAGCAACGTATTTATGCCCAAACGTGTGGTCACTTTCCTCACCTACAGAAACTTCTTCAAAGGTTCCCCCACTTTCCATAATATTTCCAGAAATGACCCCACTCTGCAAAAATATACTTTTACCCCAAACATTTATTTTCCTTTTCCAAAATCTCGCCACTTTCTAAAAAATGCCACCACTTTTCCAAAATGTGTGTTTTCTTTACTTGAACATGATGCACAAGAGGAAGTTTCTGTAAAGGACGTCACCATGTAAAACACAAACGTGAGAAGATAAAATGTCTTGACTTTTCAAAAATCTCCTCATGTCCCAAACTTGTCCTTAACTTTCGTCACTGTGCAAAATCAAAATAAGCAATAAAATATTATCGTTTTTACTTAATGTCTTAAATTTCCAAAAATATTGTCACTTTCCAGAAATGACCTCACTTGTCAAAATTTTTCTAAAATATCTTCAAAGTGTTCTGATACTCTGATAGGTCCTTACAAAGATACAGTCGAAGAACACACAAACACACACACACACACACACACACACACTCTCTCGCTCTTATTTTATTTTTATTTACTTTATCTGGAGACATTGAGATTCTTTTTTTTTTTTTTTTTTATTGAACTCACTTCCTCGTCTGTGTTACTGTAAAACTCACTGTATGTTCCCTCTGCATTATTGACATATATTTAACTGAAATAATTGGACTGTATCGTCCTCACCTGCCCCCTTTTTGCAACACCTTTTCTACACTGCCCCCCCCCCCCTTCTTTTCTCTATATCTCTCGCCCAAGGGCACATCGGGCAAGCGTTGCTGCCAAAGTGTTTCCTGTTACTGACTCTGTGGCTGTCAGAGTTGAGTGAAAGATGGTTGGAGGCAATAAGAGAAGAGCTGATCTGTCTGTCTGGACTTGCGCTGATAATTTCCACTAAAACCTGACACTTTTAAAATGTGACCAGTTTCACACCTGTGAAAGATTTTGTTCTGCACAGCACGTCGACCATCAGAGAAACGTCAGTTCAGACATTCAGACATTTTGGCGTGTTAAAGCAGTAAAAGCAAAGGTGAAACAAATTTAGTCAAGTGGCTCAGTTGTCGCAGCATGTACAACACCAGGACCCTGGATCTGGCTCACCAACACGGACTCCTGTGGTTTTGAATGTTATCAGTTACACCTGTGGTTTACCTGAGCCTCTTGTACAAATGAATCAGACTAGATCAGATCCATCATAGTGACATGTCGATGTTCAGTTGTTGTTTACGTGAACAGCCAACTTCTTGAAGATCTCATTCCCAGGGAGACTCGAGTCAAACTGCCCCTCCAGATGGACTGAACGCCCCCTGTGTGTGTGTGTGTGTGTGTGTGTGTGTGTGTGTGTGTGTGTGTGTGTGTGTGTGTGTGTGTGTGTGTGTGTGTGTGAGAGAGAGAATGAGTGACTGAGAGGCAAACTGTAATAGTTGTAGTGTTTTTTCAGCTAAATCCTCCAACTTAAATGACAAACGTGCTCTGAAAGTGTTTTCCGATCTGATCCTCAGTGTTGTCAGTGTCTTCAACAGTTACAAATCACTGCTGCAAAAGTAAAACGTTATGATCTTACACTGCTCTGCAGGTTTGGTTTGGGCTCCTCCTTGCTCCTGACGTATACGTGTCACAACTCCTAAGACTTCTAGAGGGCGCTGTCACTTGAACGTAAACCATTGTTATTTCTGGGGAGTGAATACGGCCGCACTGTAATATCCAAAAAAAAGCCTTTTCTCATATTTGGTATGTACAGTTTACGTTCCTCCCATATGTGACAGTGTAACATGATTTCTGACTCAATGTTCATTAACCTGCTGCTCTCACAGCCTCCACTGTCCTGGTTTCAGTCTTTCCAGCAGATGTTGATTTTCACTCCCATTCAGACACCAGAGCATCAGTGAGGTCCAGAACTGCTGTTAATAATCAGGTCTGGGCCCATATTCTTACCACTAAGAGTTCTCCTAAGTCACGCTAAAAGTTTTTCACTAATCATTTTTTTCTGAGTCCTCTTCACAAAGCTGCTGAGACCAACTTTTAGTAAGGAGAAGCAAAAACTCCTGAGCTAAGAGTGCGACTCCGTTGCTATGGCTGATGACCACAGCCTGCTGTAGCTGCACCTGTTGTAATGTAGCTGTGGTCCTGGCTGTGGGTTGAGGTGTGAGAAGGTTTCCCCTGTCCCCCACCAGGTGACATCCAGCTGGAATATGATCCTTTCAATCAGCTGATCAGGTCACTCTCCACTCAGATCCATGACTCGTGTGTAGATCCTGGACACTGAACAACAATGTCTACAGCTGTAGAGACAGCATCCAATACAGCCTGTGTGTTCAAACACCTCCTCGTCTCGTTGTGGTGCAATCATTTTTACGTGTTCCATCTCTCTCACAGTGTGTAGACCGACCATGAAGCTGCTTTACTTCTCAGTAGTTGTCGAACATCTAAAGGAAATCGTATGAATTGTCCTATGATGTCGGGTCAGAGCACATTTATTGTTTGGGGGAATTATCGACTTTTCTCTGTTGCCAAGTAACACAGCGTTGCCAAACACTTAATTTCCGCACTGATCGGGTTGTTTCAGTTGGTAGATTTCATTTAATCTTTCACAAATCCACAAAGATCATTATTCCCTCCTAATTGAGTTGTACCTTTTAAGTAAATCAGCATCTTTTAAGGTTTCCAGAGCACTGTGACGTGGAATAACAGCTGCCCTTTAAGATTCTTTTCACTACTTCTAACCTCTCCCAGATTAAGGTGCTACTTTTAGCGCTAAGTGGCTTTGTGAATTACTTTTTCAGTTTTTTACGATTGCTTACAAATAAAAATCTAAAATAATACACAGATTTTGAAACTCGACACACAAGGAGCAAAATGTCAGCCTAGACCTGCACAACTATACACACATTCTCTGCCTCACACTTTTTGCAAAACACCAAACACACCTCTCTACATTAGACACATCATTCAAAACTGAAAGCCTTTGTGTGTTAGCTGCTAAACACTGCCACTGAAACACCACGCTCAGTTAGCAATCACCTGACCTCAGGATGCACATGTGAAGACACATGCAACCAATCAGATCACGCAGAAATCACAGCTTGATCACCATAAATACGAGTCAGGTTTGCTCTTTGGTGTGATCAACAATGGAGGACAATTTTGGAGAAAGAATTAGAGGAAGATGTTTTCCAGTAAGAGGAGGAAGAGCAAGAGGAGAAAATGGAAAGAGGAGAAGGAGCAGGAGGAGGAAGAGGCAGACCAGAAAGAGGAAGAGGTGAAGAAGGAAGAGGAGCAAGAGGACACAGAGCACAGGGAGTGGTGAGAGGACGGGACAGGAAATAGGACAATTCTTACAGATGAGATCAGAGACAGGATAGACAGTAACTGCAATACTACATACGCCTACTGTATTTTACAGTACAGTATGTTCATGTCATCTTCAGTTCACTATTGAGAATGAAGAGATTTTGTTTCCCCTTTGTCTTTGTGTTCATATTTACAGCATGCTGCAAATGTAAATGTCAAAAACATACAGTAATAGTGTTTTTATACTCAGTATATATCATGAGAAGAGGAGAAATGTGAAAACTATTTTAGATTTAACACAGTGATGTGCAGTTGGCGGTGGAAAGATCTATATATTTGGTGTTTGTGTGTAAAGTTTGGAAGCTAAAGTGTCATTTTTAGAAGAGTTTATTCAGTTTTTGATGTAGTGCTTCTTTTGCAAGAGATGTAAGATGTTTTGTCTTTTGTGTATATGGTTTTGGTTTGTGTGTGTGGAGCTTTGACAAACAGGGCCCTAGTTTCAGGAACTTGTTTTTGCAATAGTGAAAAACTGTGTCAAAAAATGAGGAGTCCTAAAATTAGGACTGACACACCAATTATTTTTAAGAGAGAGAAATCTGCAAGTTGGGAGCTGCTTTTAGCCTTAAGATGCTTTGTGAATACGGGCCCTGGTTCACAGTCAGTGTTCCAATTCATTCCAGAGGTGTTGGATGGGGTTCTGTCAAGTTCTCCAACACCAGCGGAAAACCAGTTCTTTGTGGAGCTGTTTTTTGTGGACGGGGGGCACTGACATGTTGAAATCAGTCAGTTGCCTTCATTGGATCCCAAACCAGGAAAAACAGACCCTGGATCAAAATTATATAGACAGCAGTGTCTGCATGTTTTTGGCCGTAAAATGTATATTAATAATAAGAAAATGGAGAAAGTGTTGGAAGTGAGTTGTTCTTATTATCAGAACTCAGAGGCTCTGAATGGAAAATAGAAAATAAAGTAAAAATCTAAAGTTCAGTGTCAGAGCTCCTAAAAATACTTGGTGTTTATTTCAGTTGTAAAATCCCCAATTTCCATCTAACTGGCAACATAAAGGTCTCAAAAAGTCCAACTCTGTGTAGACACCCTGCAACCTACACATCCAAAAAAACCCTAAACGTCCTCATTGTTATCTGTTCTTCTGGCAAAGTACATTTTTAATTTCTTTTTTTGCTCGCTCTCTCCTACGTTTTTCTGATTCCTCCACTTTCTGACAGCGGAGGCCTTTCTTTTTCTGGAGGATCTTGTAGGAGTAGAGGACTTGAATTCTGACTCCTCACCACCTGTAGCCATGTTGCTGAGTCTAAAAATACAGTGTGGCTTTGTTCTGGAAGCCTGAAACTTGGCACAGCAGCTCGTACTGCAGCGCGGGCGATGCCCAGGGTTCAGCACAGGGGAATTCACAAAATGTACATCGACTCTAACCAGGAGAGGGTTTCGTGGTTGGTGTGCGAGTCTCTGAGGGGGTTTGGATTCTGGCAGGGCCGGGCCGTCGTCCTGGTTGCTCCGGTTAAACAGACGCAGCACAGACGAGGGGAGTTTGTGGAGTTTATCTCTTCACATTATGAACACTCAAAGTTTTCCTTCTGTGTTTGAGTATAAAGTTAATCGTTACTTTCCTCCAGAGTTCTGGTTAGTTTAAAAGGTTCTTAACAAAAAAAGTCTAAAACACTGATGTTCCCGCTCATATCTACATCCTCACATCTCACTTATACGCGACACTTCATGTCACAGCTGTGTAAACTTTAATAACGTCCTATAAGGTTTCAGAGAAAGAACTCATTACAGGTGAATGAAAACATGACAAGTCAGTACACAGCAGGTCAACAAGTGGAAAGTATATAATTCAACGCACATAAAGAGCAAAGTTTACAGTAATAAATTCATGATACATATTGGCTTAGATTTAAATTTAACAGTTATTTGAAGGACAGTCCTCTGGAAATCAACAACTGCCCCCCCCCCGAAAAAAAAAAAATTATTGAACCAATATTACATGTTTTTTCTTTCTTTGAAGAAATGAGAAAATAAAGCTCCACCTTGTTCTGCACTCTGCAGTACATACATGAATGTGGACAGATAGACGGTTGTCTGATGTTCTTATACCAGAGCAGAACATGAGAAAACATCATACAATCAACCCTTCTGTCTAACAGTGTGTCCACATTACACTTCTGTTTCACTCCGTCCAGACAGAAACTTCCCTCTCTCTCCTTTCAGGACGGATCTTTTCCAAACGGCTTCCAGAGAGTGTAAATCTTGAAACTCCACTCTGGTGTTTCAGTGTGAACGGGGTCAGTGCAGCTTTTTACCAAACAATGACCTCAGCTGCTCACTGAAAGTTAAGAAGACAACCTTTGATTTAAAGTGTTGTTATATCTGAACACAGTGGAGCTCTGCTCATTAACCTGATTTATGTTGATGACTTGATGAAAAGAAAAAAAAAAAGGATTTTATCGTCAGAAGATTAAAATACAAAAACAGAGAAATATGTAAACTAGAAGCGCTCAGACTCAGACCGCCACAAAGGTTCAACCAACATACACCAGACTGCACAGAAAAAAATTTAAATTCGTAGTCCATGATCCTAATCTGCACCAAAATTTAGTGGGTTCTTCCCTGGTCCACAACCCATCCCTGTGACAAGTTCAGTGCGAATCTTTTCAGGACTTTTTGTGTAATCCTGCTGATGAATAAACTCGGCCATGAAGCAATGATTTTATCATCTGTCTGCAGTGTTTGTTTTCTGAGAGATTTAGCTCTTTTCATGTCGGGCATGTGTTTCACTCTGGACAAAGGTCTTTAACCTAGATGCAGATCGTCAGACTGCTTCCATCAGACGTGGTCTTCAGCCTTCATCGACTTCATAGTGAATAACCAAGACACTCCTAATTTAACACCAAGCTCTCGGATAAAGCACAGAGCAGAGCACCAAACATCCGAACGCCACAGAGCGAAACATCATGTCAACAGTCAGATCTCGGATTATCCGCAGTCTGAAAACTGAGTGTGTTATGATATTAGATGTCACTTTAACTCCTGAGAGCTGGCTGTCAAACAGGTGGTTAAAGTCCTGTCGTGCTGCGTTCACGTCATGTCACACGTTGTTTTAATACCAGCCTCTGACTGTTGTAAATGTTCACATCAGCCTCCTGATGCTGAACTGGTGTCGACTTTCACTGACGGTCTTCACATGTTCCAGCTCTTGTTTTAAAGTCATGAAGCTCTTTGTTTCTCCAGTCATCTGACAGACAGGAGGTTGAAAACAATTCTTATGTTACTGACGGGTTTAAATTTGTCTCCTGAGGTCGCCTCCCGTCCTCCTTCCTCTCTCTACACCTCCACATCTCTAATTTTTCTATCTCTCGTTTGGGTGTTGTGACCTTTGACCTCCTCTCTGCTGGTTCCTGTCAAACTGGATGGTTAGAAAGTGAAGCCTTTTGTTCTATCAGCTTCACCTCCGCATGTTTGTGTGTGTGTTGTGTGTTTGTGTAAATGGATTTTCAGTCATTTCTCTGGTCTTTGTCTCCCCCTGCCTGTGTCTCTGCTGCTCTGCTGAGGTCCACACTCTGAATGATGAGAGGGTGATAATGAGTGTGTCTTCCTCTCTCGGTCTGCCTCCCCTGTGTTGGGAAGTGATGGGATTTTTTTCAGACCTCAGACCTGCTTGTTGTTGGAGGGAAGGTTCGGGGATGTCAGTATGTTCTGAATAGCACTGTAGACCAGTTCTGGGGCAGACCAGTTCTCTTTACTGTCCTCAGGTAGAAACGGAACGAACCATATCAAAGAGAAGGAACCATATGAACGGTGAAGGGTTAACTGATCTGGATCCTGGGTGGACTTGAATTATTCTGAACAACAGACTGTTTAAGTATTTTTGCTCCTGTAATCCCGTCCGTCTTTAGATCTTCATTTCACTGTCTTTCTCTAACTTTGCCTCCTTCTTCTTTTCAATCTCACTCAATTAATTTACAAGGTTGTTAAGATTATTGTTGTCTGTACATTGACAAAGCAGTTACACAACAAGGATCACTGGAGTTAAAAACCCCTTCAACCCTCAATCAAACTCACAAACTTTTATTTAGAATTTTGCAGAGGAGCTCAAATAGACACCAGATCTGTCAGTTGAGACTTTGACATTAAAAACCTTACATTATGTTTATATTTAATGTCTACAAGTGTGACATCTAGAATATTTACACAAAGCGGTCGTGTGTCTTAAGTCGTGGATTTGAATATTATAATAATTATAATATCTCTAGTTTCAGAAAGGGAACTTAATGTGGTTTGTGGTTTTTTGTGACACCCAGTTCTCGTTCCTGTGGAGCTTGAATGTTTCTGTCTCTGTCTCTCTCTCCAGGACCCGTTAGATCCAGGTCGCTGTGTGATGGTGATCCGGTCTCTGGTTCCTGGCGGCTCAGCAGAACATCACGGGGGTCTCCTTCCTGGAGACCAGCTGGTTTCTGTTAACCAGACCCAGCTGGACCTGCTCACCCTGGCGCAGGCTGTGGAGGTCTTGAAGTCTGCCCCACCTGGCACAGTCCGCCTTGGTATCCGGAGGCCTCTTGTGGTGAGTCTAGCCCTCCCAGTTTTAGGTCCAGGTCTTCTAAATGTATTTGTAAACCTTCTGTAGATGCTCTACCTTCTAGTTTTAGGTCTAAATCACACTTTTAGCTCAAGTCCAAACCTTCTACATCTTGGTCCAGACCTTCCAGCTGTTGGTCCAGACCAGCTAGTTTTAGGTCCAGACCTTCTTATTTTAATAGCGGACCTGACCGTTTGGGTTTCAGGGTCCTGACCTTCTAGGTTTAGTTTTACATCTTTACCATCTAATCTTAGTTGCTGACCTCATACTTTTAGGTCCAAAATTTCTTGTAGTAAGTCCAAAGCCTACTTTTAGGTCCAGACATGGACCAGCTCTACCTTGAGACCATGTGGTCCAAACTGTCTGCCTGTAGTTCAGGGACGGGGACCACATGCCATAGAGGACTAACGGTCATCACCAAATTTCTTGTAGTAGAGCGGAGGAACTCTGCAGTTGTTGAAACGAGTCCTGCAGTCTCCTTGTCCTTCAGGACTCAGATCTCCTCAGTCTCTTCTCGTTGTGTGTCGAGTTCTTCCTGGTTGTTGGTTGTGAATGAACCTGAGCAGCATCAGTGTCTGTTTGAACATCCAGCTCCATGCGTTGATTTCACGCTGATCTTCTTCCTGCTTGTGCAGGTGGACGGACCAGAGAGGAGGAGGGGGGACAGCAGCCACACTCAGCTGCCAGTACCAAAGGTAACACACACACACACACACACATACACACACACACACACACACACCTTCAGACTCTCACATATTGTAAACTATATGAACTGGAGTTATTCAGAGCTTTCACCTGCATCTAACAGTCTTCATCACGGACTGGAAGTGGCTCAGGTTTTGTCTGCAGAGTTTTTCCTTTGTCTGAATCGAGGCCTGAGGATTTTAAACAGAGACCTCTCTCTCTCTCTCTCTCTCTCTCTCTCTCTCTCTCTCTCTCTCTCTCTGTGTTAATCAAGTCAATCCACTCTAATTGGACTGTTAAGATTTTCTCTCTCTGTCACATTACTCACTGCCTCCCCTCTCTGACTTTGTGCTCCTCCGTCCTTCCTCTTTCTTAAATCTCTCATCTCTCTCTCTTTATCTCCTCTCTTAACTCATTTCTCTGCAGTTTGCTTTATTGGTCTGGATATCAGACGAGCGGTGCTGCCACAGAAAAATAAATGGAGAGATAAATAAATGTAAATAAATATGTAGAGCATGACAGGACTGAAGAGGAACAGATGCAGACTGGATTTATCTGTGAGGAACCTCCAACAGGTTCAGTGTCAGTTTACACTGCTGTAAAATAATTGGATAGAAAAACTGATGGAAGACGAACACTGTGTGACGGATGCAACATGTGGTCTTTGTAATATTTATTTCCCCAACTGATATATATACAAAACACATACAGTTAACACCTCTCTGAACCTTCCTGAAGGAGGATTCATTATAGGACTGTTGATGAGACAGCTGTTCCTAACGAACACGTAACTGACGCTGTGTCCGAAATCACTCACTACTACTTCAGACAGCACTACAAAATGGCTATAGTGCACTATATAGGGAGTTTTGTAGTACAGTGCGTTTTGTAGTGCTGTCCGAATGTATAGTGAGAATCATTATACCCTTTTATAGTAGACCCATAGTATCCCATAATGAATCATGAAAAGTAGTTTACAACCGATGGTCACTAACCAAGCCATATATACCATCATGCATTGCGCTTGCACTGAAAACAGAGCAGAGAAAATGACCCATGTAGTGTCCGAAAGTGTTTTTTCTTTTTACCGATGAGCTCAATAAATGGTCCTCTACATAGAATTCCCTGGAGAGTGAGTGAGTGAGTGAGTGAGTGAGTGAGTGAGTGAGTGAGTGAGTGAGTGTGAGTGAGTGAGTGAGTGAGTGAGTGAGTGAGTGAGTGAGTGAGTGAGTGAGTGAGTGAGTGAGTGTATGACCCGTTGTTGCTTTAAGTTGTCACATGATCTCTGGATGTCTTTACTACGGTGGCCCTGAGAGCTCAACACACTGCAGCTTAAGAAAACACATGCAAACAGACAAAACACAAACAAATTCAGAAAACCTCTTCATCAGTTTGTTTTGTCTGTTTGCATGTGTTTTCTTAAGCTGCAGTGTGTTGAGCTCTCAGGGCGACAGTACTTTACCTTTGAGTAAAGTAACATAAGATAGTTTTTTTATGCCTCTGCACCAATACTCAGAGGCGTGATGTCGTCAGGCTGTCAGGAATGAGGGAACTTCTTAACATTTGCCACAAACATTCACTTGGACTCAAGGATGAACTGGTTAGAATCTGGTGGTCAAAGGTCAAGGTCAGTGTGACCTCATGAATTGATACGCTAATTATGACATGGTTTAACACAAATGTCTAATAGGATAGAATGATGAAGGTCAACTCAAAAGATAATTTTTTGTTTGATAGTGAAGAGACAGGAAGGAGACCGAGGATGTTGTGAACCACCAGGCCAACAGGACGCCCCCTCTCAGTGGGATATTTCACTGTGTAAAACTAAACTTGTTATTGGCCAATATATATAGACTGATATATATCTGTGACAAGCTAAAACCAGCTAATAATATCTGCTTTGTCAATACCCTTCGAGTTTTCCTCAGTAACTGACACTGACTCTTCTTTCAGAAGCTTCCAGGGCCACTTTCACTCAGAGAAGGAAATATAGTGGTGAAATTGGCTGATGCATCTTTTTTCCCAAGGCTTTCACTGTGAAGAAGCTTCAGACATGAAGTGCATGGTCTAATAGTAAACTTTGTTGATTTTCTTAAATCTATCAGCAGTTGCACAGTGCATTGAAAAAAGGTGTGGAATATTTGGGCGTGGCCCAAAAACTCTGAAAAACTACATTTGCAGCAGCAAGAAAACAAATCTAATTGATGAGTGTGTGTAGGCGGTAAAGGGGCGTGGCTTACAGTAGAGAGATAGTGTTAGTTGGATCAGTGAATTCAGTGAAGAACTTCTGTGTCATCATTCAGGATATTTTAGCCAGAGCATGATGTGCTATGTAAATGTCCGTCGTTGTGGTGCTTCAGTTCCTCTTCGAGCTGAGCTGCTCAAGAAATCTGTTGAGTTGTTTCTGTGAAATCCTGCGAACAGTCAGACAAAAGGGACTGAACACACAGTCTTTTATGGTGGTGATAAATCAGTGTTTGTTCTGCAGTTGGGACTGCGGGTCATAGCATCCACACTTCTCAGGAAGCCATGTTTTCTCTTCCTGCTGCTGAAGCTTTCTTTTTTTCTTTAATCTTTCATTTTTCTCCTTTCCTTCATCTCTCCTCTGTCGTTCACCTCCTTCCTTCCTTCCTTCCTTCCTTCCTTCCTTCCTTCCCTCCCCTCGATCATCTCTCCTTCTCCTCTCTCCTCTGTCTTTTCCTCTCCTCTTTCATCTTCTTCTCTCCTCTCGTTCACCTTCTTTCACCCTCTCTTTTTCTCTCCCTCTCCCTCCTCTCTGTCTCTGAAGCTGCTGACTCAGCTTTATGGCTGGATGGTATAAAGTGCTCTATCAGCTCAACCAGCAGCTTCTCTCTCTTAAGTGAGTCGGGGGGTGGAGAGGGGTTGGGGGGTACTCTGAGGACACTCTGGTCCTCCAGCATCAGTACACTCAGTACTGCAGTACTACTCACAGTAAATACTGCAGTACCGAAGAGTTGAGCTACAGGGACAGAACTCATCTCCTGCTTTTCTCATTAATTAAACTGTTTAATTTGTTAAACTAAAACCTCTCGGACGGAGAGTCCGACAGTTTAATTCTTTCTCACTTCATGTGGAAATCTTTACAAATATGGTTCCGTTTTTATTTGATACCATGAAACCTGTTTTCTTAAAAATATTTTCCAAAAATCCTTCAGATGTTTGTGTCTGGAAATAAATGGCTCCTAGATTCATTGTTAGTTTCATCAAACACATCTATATTTACACCGACTCTGTGAATGTCTCAGTAAATAATAGTTGAAGGCAGTTTTTGGTGCTTTCTGTTTTTATCTAAAGTATTGCTCAGACTCTGAGATAACAACTTCTACACTCATTAGCTTGTATAATACCCGACAACTTGTGCAGTGATTATAACACAGGAGCTAAGAACCACCTGATGTAAAGAGGAGGGTTTTATCCCACTTATGACTTGACCACTTGCCAATGAAATACCATCAATAATCAACATATAAATGTCAGGCATTAATTTACTCATAACTAATTTTGATCTGGCTTTGATATTTTAAACTTAATAAAATAACAAACGGGTGATGAAGGAAAAGTAGAGAGAAACATAATGAATACAGATGACATCTGTATTTAGATCTATGGGACAGACGTCAGTAAACAGTGTGATATGTAAGAAACCTGTCACCTGATCTCAGTCCAGATGAACTATGGGAGATTTTGGAGTGTTAGACAGCGCTCTCCACCACTGTCATCAAAACACCACATGAGGGAATATGTTTATGAAGAATGGAGTTCATCCTCCAGCAGAGTTCAGAGACTTGGAGCAGTGAAGCTGTTCTGGACACGAGGTGGAACAACACCTGACTAAGACACTCTATGTTGGTGTCTCCTTTAATTTGTCACCGTCTGTTTGATAACGAAACCATGAACCTATATCTTGTGTACGCAAGATAACAGCTTGTGTGCGGAGTTAATAAGACGTGTGCACAGGATTATGAACCAGATGAAGATTAAAAATATGGATGTATCATCTTATTGAACTCTGACGGTGTATTAGTGCCACAATGAGGAAAAAAAGAAATCTGAAACTTTGAGAAATAATTAAAATTTAAAAATTTAAAAACTATCATCCAAAGAGCTCCTTGTCCTCAGTGTCTTCAGTTGTGGTTGTCATGACTGCAGTTCGACCAGCTCACCTGTACACTCTACTGTACTCTGCCGAGTTGTGCTGTGTTACTTTCTGTCCTGCTGCTGTATCTGCTCTGGCCGTCCTCTGCGCCGCTGTTTTATTTCCTGTTTTATATGCAGCCCATTTGGCTGAAGAGGGTTTTTCACAGCCCACAGGTCTCTGATGGGTTTCCATAAAGACAGCCGGGTCGGCGCTGTCACTTCACCGCCGGATCGTTCTCTGTCACGCCAGCCCGCTGACCAGAGAGAGACCCCCGTTACACATCCACACCTCGTTAACTTTTAGAGGTCATATGTAGAAGAACGAGCTGCTGCTGTAGTTACAGGCTGTCATCACATTATTCTGATCCTCTCTGTGCTGTGAGTTCAAACAGAGTCAAACATGAATACAGGAGGGAAAACAACAAACTGTACAGTCTGTAAACAGCACTCAGGTACGACTGTAACCAACAACAACACAATTATACTGCCACGTCTCTCCTTTATTCTGGCTTCATGTCAGTAATCTGATTTTTACTCCTTTCATTTCTGGTTTGTTGAGAGGTTCTTCTGGTTCTGTCCCTCCTCCCAGTCCTCCAGAGAACCTCTAGAGGTAGGTGTCCAGGCGGCATCCATAGATACCTGGACCACCTCACCTCACCTGACCACCTTGGAGATACCTGAGCTCTTCACCATGTCTCTAGAGCTGAGCCCAGACTACAAAATATTTCCTGTGTGGGTAGTTTCAGTCATCTAGGCTGCAGGACACCAACAAGATATAAGTCAGAGGCAGCTGGTTTGATGTGTGTTTCTACACGTTGCTGCTGTCGTGAAGGTCCGGTCTCACCTGGCTAACTGTGTTAACATAACCTAATCTGTAAGAAGGTGATTGGTAGCACTAGTGCTATCTCAACTCCCCCTCCACCAGTCACATGACCCTGGTCTTGTCTGACAAAGTAGTCCCTCAGGGTCTCCTGATGCTGCTGTTTTGGCTCTACTTCTCTGGAGCTCTTATTTTGACAGGCATCTTAAGATGCACAAAGCAGGAAGAGGCAGAGTTAGGTGAACTTTTAACTTGTTCAATTTATTTTTTTTTTATTACTAAAAATATGTTCAAACTGTTGATGGATGACGACTTTAACGATTTGTAAGCTGACAGAAAATGAACCAGCAACTGTTTTAGAGGCCTCTCATTATTTCAGCTTTTAATAATAATAATAATAATAATAATAATGATAATAATAATAATAAAAATAATGAAATCTCAAGTCATTCAGACTCTTCTGCTTTTCATCATTGGGATTTAAATGTTGGTTGAACAGAACAAATCATTTGAAGAGATGTACCTAAACTTTTTCATTTTCTGACATTTTCTAAATGAATGCATTTACATGATCATTTTTATCCAGATATAAAGCACATGTTGATACTGGGTTAATACCAGGTGGAAATGGATCTAAACCGTGACCAGGCACAATAAACATTGACCTGGACCTTAGATTGCACCTCTGCAGTAAAGGAAAAACATCAAAATCATAAGTTTGATCCGTGTAACAAAGATCATGATGGAAGTCAGAATCCTTCATGCAGTCAGTTCAGACTCTCTGCAGCCTCCTGAGACGCTGCAGAAAGACTCGTCATCTCAACTGTCCTCATCGTCTAATGGCACAGATA
The DNA here is from genome assembly GCF_021018895.1 of Seriola aureovittata. Lineage (NCBI taxonomy): Eukaryota > Metazoa > Chordata > Actinopteri > Carangiformes > Carangidae > Seriola > Seriola aureovittata. The sequence continues at coordinate 27,408,534 of NC_079369.1, forward strand.
TTAAATGACAACGTCTTTAAATCTTATGAATATGAGGCCAGGCAGTCACGGCCAATACACATCAGTCTGCGGAACATCCTGTTAGCGTTATGAGCTCTCTGCTGCTGCTGCCGTCTGCTCCTCACCTCCATTATATGGCCGAGATGGGCCGGCTTCCCAGGCCCAAATTAAAAGAAGAGGAACAGAGTCCTTGAAGATGAGGCTTCGTCGATGGAAATTAGCCTAAGTGTTGTCATTAATATTTCCCGGCGTGGGCTAATGTCTGCATCATAATGTTAAGAACAGGATACCCCCTCAGTATCTGCTGAGGGAGGCTCTTTGGGGAGTTGGAGAAAACCATTATGTGTTCAGAGATAACGGCTAATTTTCAAAGTAACTCAAGTTTTAGATTTAGTGCGAGCTGCGGTTTTTCAGTTCAGACGAGCTGAAGACGAACGGATCAAAGTCTCTGGATCCTGCAGTTTCACTGAGTTACCTGTCGCACAGGTTAGAGCTGTCCAAGAAATATAGAGAGCAAGATCCACTGGACTGATGATGTTGGATTAGTGTGTTTTTATTTAATCTTTTTGACTTTTCCCCTCAAAGCTCTCAAAGTGATGAAGAAAGCCTTTTTTGACATGGCATAATGAACATGTTGAAGCTGTTTGATCCATTAATACCAGACGGTCAGGTGACAGCAGGTTAATCTCTGCTCAGTGCTCAAACTGACTGTTTCAAGTAGAGTCCGACTAATAAATGTCACCAGGCTAAAATACCAGTTGATATTAGCTTATAACTCATTGACCATTTGTATGTATTGATCTGTGTTGGCTGATCAGTACCAGGAAATATTAGTAGCAAAGAAACAGTTTTGTTGTTGTCATTGATCTCGTCCATCAGAGGGCGCTGTAAGACACAACATAGTCACTGTTCTTTAAGAGGCACATCAGAAATAATAAGCTTTTAATAATAACAAGCTTTATTTATACAGCACCTTTCAAAACACAGTGACAAAGTGCTTTACAAGACAAGATAACATTGAGGACGAACAATAAAAATAAAAATAAATGATTAAAAAAAACAGTTTAAAGGTTTTACAACATTAAGGAGGAGATATAAGAGAAAAGTGTGACAATGAGGTTCAGTAAAAATTAGATAAAACAGTATAAAATGATAAAATGATTTGATGAAATAAGCAGGAGAATAATAAAAGATATAAGAAGTTTGAAGTAGATTCAGACCCTCAGCCCTGAGAAAGTACACCTATAAAAATGTGTCTTTAAGAGGGATTTCAAAGAGGCTAAAGAGCTCACCAGTCTGATCTCCTCAGGAAGGTTGGTCCAGAGAGCGGGGGCCTGAACAGAGAAGACTCAGTCACCCTTAGTCTTCAGCCGATATAGAATAAAATGTTCACGTTATGTGTGTGTTTAAAAAACGAGCATTGGCTGATAAAGTGTCATTGATCAAAGATGAATAAGTAAAATCACAAAGTAGAAAAACTTTCAAATTAAGCAATACTCATTTCTAATAAAAAAAAAAAGAAAAGAAAAAGAGATTTAAAAAAAGAATATGTTCAAGTTTCACATACAGAACATAATAAAAGATAAAATGCAAAAAAATATTTCTAATGATTTTTTCTTTAGTTTTCTAAACAAATAAATAGAAGGAGTTTATTTTGACAGTCATGGGGAACAAGTTGCCTTTTCTCATGAGGAAGAAAATCTTCGTTTTCAAAACGTCAAATTCTACAGATACTTTCTTAATCCTGTAAAACTTTATTCATATCTTCAGTCGAGTCAAAGTCAAACAAAAGAGAATAAGTGACCATGGTCATCAGGAAGATAGGAAAACTCTGTACAATTAGTGTGAACTTTATTGTTGTGACCTCCGTCGTCTCACTCTTACTTGTTACTCACTCGTTAATGCTGTTGTACTGTTTTTTGTGTGTCTCAGGGTTTCGGTGATGGCTCCATCCTGCCTGAAGACCTTCAACACAAAGAAGACGAGGAGGAGGAGGAGGAGGAGGAGCCGGAGCTGATACTGGATGGAGGTCTGCCGCGCTACACCACCTTCTCTCTGACCTCTGACCTCCTGCCTGTAGAGGAGGGCAGGGAGATGGCTGTGGATGAGGAGGAGGAGGAGAAGGTGAAGATAGAGGAGAGAGAAGAGGAGAGAAAGGGCTCTCTCCCCAGGAAACCTCCTCCCTCGTGGGAGGAGTGGAAGCTCTCCTCCTCCAGCCGGGGAGGACCAGAGGAGGTGAGAGTTCAAAGCTCAGTGAGGAGACAGTGGAGGAAGATCGGTGTGATCCAACTCTGTCATGTCAGGTCATACAGCGCAGTCTATAATGTTGTACGTTTACAGAAGCAGTTACCCTGACTGTGCAGAGTCTCTCATTTCATCATGATCATGTAGTTTTTCACCTTCCTAAAGAACATATCTGATTTGATTATAATAATAGAGAATATGTTGCTCAAGAATTGTGATCTCAGTTCTGATTAAAACAAACCATGATTCACATTTCACCTGTAACTGCAGCTTCATTTAGAACCTGTTAAATCAGGATTCACTAACCAACAAAAGGCTTCCAGTATCTCAGAGGCTTTTACTGTGAAACATCTGCAGGAAGTGATGAAATGACGTCACCTGGTCAGTTATTGAGTGTGAGAGGCTGCAAGAGCTCAAAATGGTTTAAAGATGAATGAGACACTTACATATCATGACATATCATGTAAAACATGTTTCATATAATTGTGGGTTTGGGACCTCTGAATTTATAGTATTTATTCCCTCTCTTCACTTCCTGTTTCTAAACAAAATAATAATGTTGGATCAGATCTGATGAACGCAGATTTTGAATTTATCATCCTGTCATCACAGGACAGATAACTACACACAGTTCTGGCTCTGAATCACCAGTGATCTCTGTTGTTTGTTGTCTGTGTTTGTGCTTGTTTGTTGACCTTTATTCTTCTATCTTATTATTTCTTCTGTTTTAAGGCCGTTGTTTACTGTTATTTACTGGTAACCCTGTGTTTAATGTCATAACGCTATGAGCTTTGTAATTCCGTCCGGCGAAGTCTACAGAAATGTGGACTTATGGAAAGTGTGCATAAAGGACTCAGAATGTCTGTTAGAGAGCCCTCATGCCCTCGATGGTGTGACAGTGGGACAGAATTTAAACCTTAAGGGACTTATCGTGAGTCTTTGAGGGGGGACATTGGGATTGGGGCAGTGAATGAGAACAGTGTGTTATTGTGTTAATGCTGAATTCATCATGTCAGACATCATAGTGCAGATGTTTTTACATGTTCTTCATCTGAGACCTGACAACATCTATAATCATCATTTGGCTTTTTAGCACATTTTGTTGGAAGTGGAAATGTTCAGTTCTTGAGTAGTAACAGTAAGTGTCATTGTGTTTACTATTGTTATTTGTGATTTTTAGTCACTGTTTGACTGATTTCTCCTTTCAGAGCTGGAGAAGAGAGAAGCAGGAGGAGCTGCAGAGACCAGACCTGCAGAGACCAGACCTGCAGGGACCAGACCTGCAGAGACCAGACCTGCAGGGACCAGACCTGCAGAGACCAGACCTGCAGGGACCAGACCTGCAGAGACCAGACCTGCAGAGACCAGACCTGCAGAGACCAGACCTGCAGAGACCAGACCTGCAGGAACCAGACCATGAGGGCGTCGTGTCTGTAGGAAATATGATCCTGGGTGAGAGAGAGAATCTGAATCCTCATCATCACTGTGTGAAATAAATCACTTTCCACTGAGAGATGAGGAGAGGGAGGATCTGGATGAAGGTGATAATGTCGATACATTATGAGAAATGTATCGCTGCATCTGGTTAATAACAATTTATTAATAACAAAAACCAACAACAGAGTTTAAATAGAGTTTAATAGAGTGGGCTTTTACGTGCAAAGACAGAACCATCACTTGAGTTGATTTATTGATTCACACATTATCTGTGGTAAATATTGCAAACACAAGGTCTGCCTACTTAGCTGGCCCCCGAGTTTTCAACCGTATACCATGGCCTTCCTCAATGACCCAAGTCCTGTGCTTAGGTCACCAGTTCAGTTAACGGAGAGAAGCTCTGGTGTAAGCTTCAGTAACAAAGTCTTCATGTTAACTTTTTTGTTCTTATGATCACAACAAATTTATGAAGATGTCAACATAACAGATCACAACAACAATTAATCAATTCAGTTATTTACTGATCACAGAAAAGTACTAATTATTTGTCATAGAAAAATTATATTTTGTCAGATTATCATATTGATTACATATATCTTGTGATCAGAGAAACAAAATATGTCTGTTCGCCATTATATATAATTATATGACTGTAGTCTTCCATCACCTTGAAACCTGTTTTGTTTCAACAGTTCTGTTCAAGATTCAACAAGTTGAAAACAGCTTCAGGGCAGCACACACATTAAAACACACACCTATTTTCTGTGTTAACTCACACAAATGTCCTGCACTTGCTCTGGAGGACATTCGTACGACTGGCACGTTCAGGCTCCTGTGTCCTGACTTCTGTCTGTATGGTGACTGTTAGGCGTGCGTATGGCCTGTTCACAGTGTGTGTGTATGGCATGTGAGCCACCAGCATTACATTAGTTGCTTCTACCCAGAGAGACCAGTGTGTTGTTGCTCTTCGAAGATAAAAGTGAAATGATGCAGCATGGGTGTAACGATACGTGTGTGATACTGACGTCCTGCTGATGTGACTTTAATAACTTATTTTGTGTGTGTGTGTGTGTGTGTGTGTGTGTGTGTGTGTGTGTGTGTGTGTGTGTGTGTGTGTGTGTGTGTGTGTGTGTGTGTGTGTGTGTGTTTGCGTGCAGCTCTTCCAGACTCAAGAGACAGTGAAGCAGATTCTGAGCTCACTCTGACAGACACCGACACAGAGTCAGTATCTAGCCTTTATTTCTTCTTCATCCCTCTCTCTCCTCCTCTCCGTCTCCTTCTCTGTCTTGTGTCGCCCTCTGCTGGTTAAATATGTGGTAACACACAGCTGATGATCTCTAGTGTATTAACAAGGTGTTGTTCCACTTCTACAACATATCGCTTGAGATATCCCATCAACGCCACAGTGTATGATTGTTATACTCAACAAAACATTCAGTGTCCTGAACATCCTCCTTCAACAAAGCTCGTATACCTTCACATGATTTCAGTTATTATCTAATAAAACAATAAATGACACATTCCTGAGTCCTGTAAGAGGACTCAGTTTTCTGTTTGCTACAGAGAGCAGAGTTTCCCTACTTTATTGACACCTACAGTCAGGTTACTGACAGGCACTTTCTCTAAGGTCTTTAATCCTTCACAAGTAGCTTCACAGGTGAAGCAACCTGCAATCCAGTTTGTTCTTTGCCCCATTTACACACATGAGCAGGGCAAAATATTAGAAACACCTCTCACCTCCAGTACAACACTACGAGCCAGCACAACCTTCACTTTTCTGACACTGTCAACATGAACTTAACATTTTAAAACTTTAAATCCTGTCTGAGCTGTCGTATTGGATTGTACGGGTGTACCTAATAATATTTTGTTTTTTTTGTTCCCATGGAGGTCTGTCAGAATGATTGACGTGGGGACGAGGAAGAGGCGGAGTCAGGGAGGAGCCTCTCAACTAATCAGAGGAGGCAACAGGTAGGAGACTTGCTCCACCTCCAGCTCGTTAAAACAAACCACTGCAGAAACCTGAGGCTAACTGTGTGTGTGTGTGTGTGTGTGTGTGTGTGTGTGTGTGTGTGTGTGTGTGTGTGTGTGTTCACAGCAATCTCCCTGAAAGAGAGGAGGGGGAGGGAGAGGAAACTCCTGTCTTCAGTCACTGGGGACCCCCCCGCAGGTAACACAAACACATCATGTGTTCACTCTGATTCACAAGCTTCAGGAGTTGGGGTGGGGGGAAGCGGTAAGGATGGGAGCAGTCAAACAAAGCCTCCTAGCCCTCCCCCAGATTTGTTTTTCCAGAGAAGCTGTCTTTTCACACTCAGGTGGTTTCAGACCAAAGCTGCAGCGCCATTTTGAACCTTGGAACCAAATTCACAACTGAGTTTAGGGGAATTTTTTGGCCCTGTTCAGAGCTGTTCAGATCTGGTATCTGGTATTAACATCCGTCTCAGGTGATCCGATCACCGGTGGTCAGCTCTAAGTTCAGGTGTGAACGCACCCATGACGCATTGAGGATGTATTTGAGATCTGATCACACATTCAGAGGTGGTCTGGACCACATGTGTCCACATTCTTTTAGCAGTGTGAACCTGAACGCATCCTGGCCACACTGAAGGACCGCCTACTCTACTGATGTCCTCCAAGGCTACGTCCACACCACTACATATTTTGTATTTTTGCAACTAATCAACTGCAGAGTAGACAATCTGCTTCCTGTTTACACTGGCTTGCTCATGCTCAGTGTACGTGATTGCTCATGTGTTTTCAATGTGTTTTCTGGTGTTGTAGTCTGAACAGAGATCCATTAGTGGTTACATGTGCCTTTGTGAGCAGACCATGTAGAGTGTATAGGGGCAGTAAACGTCTTTCTGCCCCGCAGGGTGGAGGTGTGGGCTGAGGAGGATCAGTCTCTGGGCCTGAGCATCGTGGGAGGTCGTCATGTCATCAAGCGTCTGAGGAACGGAGAGGAACTGAAGGGAATCTTCATCAAGCAGGTTTTACCACACAGTCCTGCTGCCAAGACCCAGTGTCTGAAGACCGGAGACAAGATTCTGGAGGTGGGGCTCGGACTAATACCTGGATGTCTAGATATAGTTAATCTTACAGCTTTAAACATGCAAATGTCTTTCAGTTTTATGGCTGTGATTGGTGCTGTGGTGTTCCCTGTTCCAGGCGACAAGTAGAAGCACAGAGTTCAATTCTGTGTTTTTAGGTGCAGAAACTCCTTTTTACCCAAAAAATCTTGTGTGTTTTTTATATTGAACAAAGTCAGCAGCTCAGCTAGACAACTGCAGCGAGTTTGAAAATGACTCAGCAAAACAACATCCACAGCCATATTGTCTTAGTTTTTACACATGGGACTGAAACAGTGGATTTTAAAACATAAAAAACAGCAGGTGACCTCTGCTCACCACCTAAGACAGGACATGAGGTATTTGTCTGTATGTCTTGACATTGTCTGGTGTGGGCGTTTGTGTGTTTGTTCGCGCAGGTGTCAGGTGTCGACCTGCGAGCTGCAAGTCATGAGGAGGCAGTCGGTGCCATTAAATCAGCTCCGAGCCCCGTCGTCTTCATCGTACAGAGTCTGTCTGCTACACCTCGGGTACTAACACTCAGTCTGAACACAGACATGAAACACACGTTAATATGATTCAGTGTCACCTCCACTGCCTGAGCATATCATCATCTGTGTCTCAATTCTCATACCTCCACACTCACACTTGCTGTTTGGAGTGTGTGTGTGTTCACATTGACAAGTACAGCAACGTGCAGTGCACTAGGAGCACCTGGATGATGCATTCATTCATTAAAAACAAATATATGTTTATACTGATTTTTCAAAAAACCTTGTGATTGCATCGAAGCAACAGACATTAACAAGAGTAGAAATGAAAATCAAGTGAATGAAACAAGACGGAACATCTCGGCTCAGACTCATTATCATTCAAAGAGGTGAGAGAGTCAGGATTCACACAAAAGTAAAGATAACACAGCTCATAGACAGGTGTCACTCATATCTCCATTACACAAACCCTCAGGTGAAAATAGCAGAGATATCTAAACCAATATATGACATAAGAGTCTCCAATATTCTGCAAAATACATGGTCTTTGCAATATAACATGCATGTCAAATAATTCAAAGATACATATTCAAGTTTTTTTTTTTTTAAGGTAAACACAAGAAACATGTGCTACAGAAAATGGACCAGACTCAGTGAATAGCTCCCCAAGCTTAATATCCTAAGTCCAATGGTAACTATTAATTTAGCTATACAGACTAATGAGCAGTGATAACTAACATGTCTTTGGGGTCATCAGGTGGGAACCTCCTTTCACAAGTGTTTCGCCTAGTTGGTCCCACGACACCTCCAGGAGGCTAGACAGTGATCACTGGTGTCCCAGAGTCACTCCCCTAATGCCAGCCATCACTGCTCCTCACACCACGACTATTTTCTCCTTTATCTTGCCTATTCTACCACAAACAACACCATCATCAACTAGGACAAAACACACTAGCAGATTCAGCAAACAAACTCCCCTAAACAGTTCTGTTCTGTAGGACTAGATGTTTTTTTCCAGAAAGTGGCGGCCAGTTTGAATGAGGGAGGTAGAGTCAGGGAGAGATGCCTTGTTAGGCTAAACAAGTACTTTATTTGTTATCCAGTTCAACAGAATGCATATTCTTGCACAAAATGTTGCATTTTGTAGACTTTCCTTTTATATCTATCAGCAATAGAGGTGTTTGATATCCCAGGTAAGCACAGTGGGTCGCACTCTGTAGTATTAGACAGGATTTTATTCATTTCACTCCCTATAGTCTGCCAAAATTGCTGTTCTTTCCTGTAAGACCACAGGCAGTGAGTGAGACTGCCTGTCTCTATTTTGCAGTCGGGACATTAAACTTTTGGCGTTTGGAGGGGGACATGTGCCTCCATTAATTTTTACATCAAATGAGCAAAGAGGCTGGTGATTATTTTGGCGGGAAACTGTACAGGTCACATGTTGCGTCAGTGTTTGATTTGAGACATCAGTGGTTATCTCTGATGTCCCTCCAAAATAAAGCACCAGAAATCCATTTATAAAACCAGAGAAACAGAGTCTACAGAACTTCTGTTCTGTTTAAGTTCCCTTCAGTATCACAGTGATCCAGTGACAGTTGTCTGAACATCATGGTACACTGCAGACAGCAGCTGATGGAGCTGCTGTTAATGAGACAGTCTGACTACATAGAAACAGATACAGGCTGGAAAATGATGCTTTTACAGGGTCATTTTCTCCTGACTTAGATTTGGTTTTTATTATCACGTTCCAAAACAGGCCTGTATGTCTCTGTTATCATGTTTCCATCAGATCAGAACGTTTTGACTTTTGACATTTTCACACAAAAGTCAAATTTCACACTGAGCAGAGGGAAAAAACACTGTGGCTGTAGTCATTACTGACAATGACTCACATTCACTGTGGATGTGATCAGAATCTCTGACCAGCTGAACAGAGTGTAACACATACCGATTACACAGTACAAGCCCATAATGTAAATGTAGTACATACTTAAGTCTGTGTGTGTGTGTGTGTGTGTGTGTGCGTGTGCGTGTGCGTGCGTGCGTGCGTGCGTGCGTGCGTGCGTGCGTGCGTGTGTGTGTGTGTGTCAGCCTGTGTCTGTAACAGCTCCCAGCTACAGCAGACACAAAGCAAAGAGGACAACGTCTCCGGTAAGAACAGAGACCTAGTATTTTATCACATGAACGAGGTGGAGAGACACTGATTATTTATTTAACTGTTATAGATGTAAACCTCCACGACTCTGGAAAGATAAATATAGCATCTTGCTCATCCTCTTTTATTTTGAAGTCTAGTCTCAGTGACATCGGACTGTGACTCCTGTAGAGTCCAGCAGAGGGCAGCACAACCTCAGCAGAGCACTCACCACTGTCGCCTCAGTGCAGACTGTGACCAAGGTTTTTTGGTTTGTTTGTTTCCTCCTCTGCAGAAAACAGGAGTAACAACACCCCCACTGAGACAGCCCCCACCCTACAGACCCCCCAGCCAGACAGGGCCCGAGCTGAACTCTGACCTGGAGCAGGCCAAAGGTCAGTAGCACACACACTGGTACATGTACAGCTGTACTGTGGCTCTGCAGCAGCTTCGCCCTCTGATTCTGTCTTCAGGCTGCGTTCACAGACAGACAGCAGCAGTGAAAACATACTAAAAGCATGAGGCTGAAACTATCCACCTGCCAGTCAAACAGATACAGAAGAAAAAAACAATACAACACTCCTGCAGCCACATGACTTCTCTGTTCTGTTTGAGTCTTGTGTTTATTAAGATACAGGTGCCAACAGAACATAGATCTCATAGATTTTTGGTCTCAGGACAGTAGTTTCAGTTTTCAGCCTGAACCAGATCAGGTTTCTATGAAAGGTCAACATTTTAATCTTAAGGACGTAGTTGACAACTGTCGTGGAACCACAGCAAACTACTTCCAGTGGAAAGTAGCTAAAGCTGCGGGAAGTGGCTAAATGTTGCTATATGATGTAATACCATGATTAGCATATTCATGATGTCATTATGTGGTATTATCATCCAGCTTAACATGTAAACCAGCAGAGAGATCATCACCTGTTCAACTGGGTGAGAAGGCAACTTTATTTGTATAGCACAAATGACACAGAGGCAGTTCAGAGTGATTCACAAAAGCAAAATAAGTGTGAGAACAGAGTAAGAAATAAAAAACAGAATAAAATGAGACATAAAAAGCAGATAAAAGGAAATAAAATGCAAGTAGACAAAGATAATAGTGGACCAGAAATACAGTTTAAATGCAGTTATACATTGTAAGTTGCCCCAAATACAACAAAGGGAGCAAAAGAAAAGCAGCAGGGAGAAAAGTGCCTTGAATTAATGTATGTTATTATTTGGTGCTATACAAATAAAATGGAATAGAATAAATAATTGAATTGAGTAGAGAAACTAATCAATCCAAAGCACAGGAAACAGGTGGAAGAGGAAAGATAGTGATCGGAATATACAGTAACAGTTTAGTGCTGCTGTATTATAACTGAGGATCTCTGGTTCACCTACATGCTGCTTTGTTGTTGTTGACTCAGTCAGTGGAAGAGCTTCTCCTCTTTATCTTCATGTGATTCTTCTGACTCCAAATAAACTGAAAGTGTGTGTGTGTGTGTGTGTGTGTGTTGGTTCAGAGTTGACTAATGCAGATTCAGACAGACTGAACGTGACCATCTGCCATATTGGAAGAGAGAGAGAGGTTTGTTTGTTGGCTAGTAAACACACACAAGCTGTTTTCTTGTGTGTTTGTGTGTGTGTGTGTGTGTGTGTGTGTGTGTGTGTGTGTGTGTTCTGCCAAATAGCAGTGACTGTAATCAGTGTCAGCATTTCAGCTCTGTCCTATCTCACTCACTCTTTGGCTGTGTTTACACCATAAAACCTGAAAACTTCAGCTCTGAAGTGAGATAATCAGAAAATGATCCAAATCATTCTAATATTAGTTTTAAATCTGTCTTTTTCTAGAATATCTACTGGTTCATTTGGTAACATTATTTTACAGGTCCTGTATTTTCCAGCTGATTTCTTCAATACTTTCTTTGTAATTTTCCCTAAAAATAAGCTCTAAATTCTGTAAAATACTGAAAACACTTTAATCCTTTCATGTGAAAAATGAGAAAATGTGAGAGGATTGAAGCTGCAGTGTTTTAAACCACGTCTCTGTCTCTCCCTCATTTTCTTTCCCTCATTTGTATGAGCAGGTTGTGTCTGTTTAATTCAAATCACTTGATCAATTAGAGTGTTAAACAGCCATGACAGCAGCTTCCTGTGTGCGTGTGCGTGTGTGTGTTTTAACTAAATCTTAAAGCTCTCTTACAGATGACTTGGTCCAAAGAAAGTCAGTCTAGTACTGGTGTTGTCATAAACCATGTTTACAGGTTTCGGTCATGCAGAGGCAGTCACGATGTCACAGGACAGGGGTTAGCTTTAGCATCAGCTGTTGACATACTCTGGTTTTAATAACAATAACTAAGTAGCTACACCTCAGTGGCCTTTAAGTACTTCAGATTGTCTCAGTTTATCTCAGAGTTTCTCAAAGTATCTCTCAGTATCTCAGTGTAGCCTGTTGCATCTTAAGTGTCCACATTACCTCAGTTTATGTCAGATTATCTTGGAGTATGTCAGACCATCTCAGTTTATCACAAGGTTTGTCAGTTTATCTCAGTATCTTATTGCATCTCATTGTATCTACAAGCATCTCAGTTTTATTTCAGAGTATCTCAGTTTTTATTCCTCTGCGCCAGCGACAGTCAGAGCCGCCATATTGTTTTCAGGTTGTCTGACCGTCCCGCTCTTGTGGACACAATATCTCAATAACGCCTCGACGGAATTTCTTCAAATTTGGCACAAATGTCCACTTGGCTCAAGGATGAACTGATTAGACTTTGGGGATCAAAAATCAAAGGTCAAGGGCGTGGTGACCTCACAAATCACAATTTTGGCCTTGTGAATGTTATATCTCCGTAAAACCTTGAGGGAACTTTGGTACAAACGATGACTGGGACTCGAGCACGAATTGATCCAATTTTGGTCTTCAAAGGTCAAGGTCACAATGACTTCAGAACACGTTTTAGCCATTACTCAAGACTTCACAGCAATTATGACAAACTTTCACAAGACTGGTTCATATTTTATATGATTCTAGATAAACAGGGATGTAACCTGGAACTAGTCTGAGTGGTGGAAGCAGACAACCACGAGGCGGTGATTCTCATTGTCAGAATGTTTGTCTATCTCAGTTACAGTCAAACCTGAAATTATTCATACCCCTGGCAAAGTTTGACTTAAAGTTACTTTTATTCAACCAGCAAGTTTTTTTTGGACTGGAAATGACACAGGCTTCTCCCAAAAGATAATAAGACGATGTACAAGAGGCATCATTGTGTAAAAAAATATTTCTCAGCTTTTATTTACATTTGAACAAAAGTGGCATGTCCAAAATCATTCATACCCTTCTCAATAATCAATAGAAAAGCCTTTATTGGCTATTACAGCATCAAACGCTTCCTATAATTGCTGACCAGCTTTTTGCTTGTCTCCACTGGTATTTTTGCCCATTCATCTTTAGCGATGAGCTCCAACTCTTTCAGGTTGGAGGGTCTCCTTGCCATCACCATAATCTTCCTCCACAGATTCTCAATTGGATTCAAGTCAGGCCTCTGGCTGGGCCACTGCAAAACGTTAATGTTTTTGTCCACTAACCATTTCTTCACCACTTTTGCTGTGTGTTTTGGGTCGTTGTCGTGCTGAAATGTCCACTGGTGCCCAAGGTCAAGTTTCTCTGCAGACTGCCTGATGTTGTTGTTGAGAATCTTGATGTATTGCTCTTTTTTCATGGTGCCGTTTACTGTGATAAGGTTCCCTGGTGCATTGGCTGAAAAACACCCCCAAAGAATTAGGTTCCCACCACCATGTTTGACAGTGGGGATGATGTTCTTAGGGTTGAAGGCTTCTCCTTTTCTAAGCCAAATGAAGGATACATCATTGTGGCCAAACAATTCAATTTTTGTTTCATCTGACCATAAAACAGAAGACCAGAAGTCTTCTTCTTTGTCCAGATGATCATTTGCAAAGGCTAAGCGGGCTTTTGTGTGCCTTATCTGGAGAAGTGGCGTCCTCCTTGGTCTGCGTCCGTGGAACCCAGCAGTGTGCAGTGTCCGTTGGACTGTCCTCCTTGAGACGTTGCCACCAGCAGAGCCCAGATCACCAGGATGGCCTTGGTGGTGATCCTTGGATTCTTCTTCACCTCTCTCACTATCCTCCTGCTCAGCACAGGTGTCACTTTTGGCTTCCGACCACGTCCTCTGAGATTTTCCACAGTGCGGAACGTCTTGTATTTTTTAATGATACTTTGCACTGTAGCCACTGGAACTTGAAAACATTTAGATATGGTCTTATAGCCCTTTCCTGACGTGTGAGCAGCCACAATGCGCAGCCGCAGGTCCTCAGTGAGCTCCTTTGTCTTAGCCATGACTGTCCACAAACCAGCTGCAGAGAGCTGCTGTTTTTCACCTGTTAAGTTGATTAAAACAGCTGTTCCCAATGAATCAGGGTAATTAGGATGCTTTAGAACAGCTTGGACTATTTGGAATGCTATAGAAGATTTTCCCATAGACTGTGACAGTCTGCAAAGGGTATGAATGATTTTGGACATGCCACTTTTTGTTCAAATGTAAATAAAAGCTGAGAAATATTTTTTTCCACAATGATTCCTCTTGTACATCGTCTTATTATCTTCTGGGAGAAGCCTGTGTCATTTCCGGTCAAAAGAAACCTTGCTGGTTGAATAAAAGTAACTCAAAAAGTAAGTCAAAATTTGCCAGGGGTATGAATAATTTCGGGCTTGACTGTATGTATTTCAGTATCTTCTTTTTTTTGTTTGTTTTGTTATTACATCTGTTCGTAGTTTATTTCAGATTATGGTAGTTTATGTTGAAGTATCTCATTGCATCTAATTGTTTCTGCAAGTATCTGTTTATTTCAGTTTTATCTCAGGGCATCTCAGTATCTAAGCACATCTCTTCATATCTCTGTTTGTATCAGAGTATCTCAGAGTATTTCCGTTTATCTTTGATTATCTAAATTTTTCCCAAAGTATCTCAGAATATCTCAGTATTTTGTTGCATCTCAGTGAATCTACAAGTATCTTAGTTTATTTTAAGAGCATGTCAGTTTATCCCGTAGTATCTCACTGTATCTACCAGTATCTCTGTTTGTCTCAGGGTATCTCAGTTTATGTCCATGTATCTGAGAGTGCCTCAGTGTGTCTCAGAGTATTTCATATATCTCAGTTTATCTTGATGTATGTGTGTGTGTTGCTGTTGTGCTCTAAGCTAGCAGACAGGCTGGTGCAGGCCAGTGTTAATGTGTGTGTTTCTGTCTTTGCAGGCCTTGTTTGAACCAGCAGTCCCTCCGTCCTGTCCATAGGCCTGTTACAGCACAGAGTGGAGGATTACTTTTTATCATTCTTTTTTATTCCTTTCGCTTCTCTGTGGTCCGTCTGTCTCTGGGTTTTGGGCTTTTCTTTCTGCCTCTGCCTCCCTCTGGTCTGGGTGCGTTTGTTTGGTATGTTTGAAGCAGGCGAATGGGGCTTTGAGGGATCCCTTTTGTTTTTCCAGGCTGCTGGTTGGAGATTTTTAGGTGTTTATTTGCTTCTGGTCTTACTGGGATCTGGTGTTTTAGAGGTGGGATCTGAGCCGCTCTCTCCTGGTCGCGTTGTTTTTATCTGAGATATTTTGTTCATCTGAGCCGGATTTGTTTTACATCTGTTTTAACATCTGTCCTGTTAAAGCTGAACCCTAACAAATTATTGGATGTAATGTGGATGTAGTTGTGAGGTGTTCTGATAGTACTCAGCTGTGCCAATTAATAATGGACTGATTTATTTATTTTTCATCTATTTTTTATCTTTATTTTAATTTCATCTTCTTTTCTTTGGAGGCTATAAAACAGAATCACATTTATAACAAGTAAAACACTATTTAGATGCAGAGTTTATGTGGAATAATATAACTTGGGAATCTTTTGGTGATTTAGGAATTTCTCCTTTATGTCTGTTCTTCATGCAGCAAAAGGAAAGTCTGCATTTAAGTCATTTTACTAATTTTACTGTCCAAATCCTAATTATTAACATTAATAAAAAACATATTATGTATCTACACTGAGCAGATGAACCAGATTAGATCTTAATTGTATGTGAAGTCATTTCCACTGCAGAAAAAGGTTGACAAAGAAACATGACAAAAAAAAACCAAATCACTGAGATATTGATTCACACAGTTCCACACTATCAGGAGAGAAATGTGTTTGGTAATTTTATGGTAGAATTTTTAAATCATATGATTCATATAATGACCTGTGACATCCATTAGACAGTCAGGCTAATGGTTAAACTGTTTAAACTGGTTAAACCTGAATAAAACTTTCAGTTTAAATGAATAAATGTTGTGATCCATTCAGTCACAGCTGCAGCTGAAGTTTTTTTTCATTTGTTGTTTTAAACTGTTTGTAGAATCTGACTGTTCATTATAGATAAAGACACTATAAACGTGTCAGAATAAATATCATCACTTGTTTTTACTGAATAAAACTTCCTGTTAAAACCAACATAAACCAAAGTCTCCGGCAGATTCATTTTAGATGAACATTATACATCAGAACCCAGTGTGTGGTCTGGACCTGGGACAACTGTAGCCTGAACTCAGTGAACAGAGTAAAATCAGCCTCTTAGTCTTTAACAAATTGATTCTGTGTGTTCAGACTTTAACACAGATCATTTCACTGAGTCACAGCTGATTTAACACCAAACATAACATCATGTTTGGCATCGTTAGGGGTGGGGGGGCATCTGTCCGGAGGCTTGAGCCAAAAGCACATTTTCATGGCTCATTGTTGTGTTTTGTGTCTGAGTGAGTCGATGGAAGAGAAGAAACACAATTCTGAAACGTATGAGCCTCAAGTCGAGACAGTTTCTTTGAGCTCGTGGTTCCTGGTGGATCTGAAGGAACGGTCGATGATAAATGAGTTGTGGTGATGGAGCCTCGGACCATCCTGCTGCCTCTTCTTCTTCTCTCCGCTTGTTGTCTCAGTTTTACTCCTGGTGAAAAATCACATTGGCTGCTGCCACAATAATAAATGATTCAATTCAATTCCAAATGCTGTTTCAGGTTTGTTTTTGTCAGAGCAGCAAATATTCAACATCTCTCTGGCCTGGAGACGCTGCTCAGCCTGTTAGTGAAGCTTAGGTTTTACTCCTCTGTCAATATCTATGTCAGGATGTGGCAGAAAGAACTTTCTATAAATCATTTTTCTGTTTACTGAATTTTCTTGTAAATGAAAACCTACAGTGCTGAAAGCAACAGGACGAAGGCGGACGTAGCGTCATGTTGATGTAGAGCCTCAAAACTTGGTATGTAGCAGGTCAGGGTGGACGAAGTCAACAAAATGTACGACTTCTACACCAGACACCACTGGACCATTTACTGTTTTCTTGCACAGGTCTTCATGGGTCTGAAATGAAAATGAGGAAAACCTACCTGAACCAAACGTGCATGAGTTAAATTTCAAAAAATAGAGACCCGATCTGAGGTGGGCGACCCAATACTGCCCACAGACCATTTTAAGTACAATGCTACAGCCAGGAGGTGGTTAGCTTAGCATAAAGACTGGAACCTACCAGCACCCCTTACGCTCAGTGTTCAACACTTTGTATATATGTTGTTTGTGTAATGTGAAGCAGGAGTGACTCCAGGAAGTCGCTGCACCTGGCCAAGAAATGGACCAGCACATAAAACCCCATAAGGTCAGAGGTCAAACAACATGGCAGCCCAGTCTGAGTACCAGGCCATAATAATATGCCGTTAGCCTATTATCATAGAAACTACAGCTTATTATTATTCAATTAATATTAATATTCACCCTCTGGGGACCATGAATGTCTGAACCAAACTTTGTTCTTCTGTAACAGCAGAGCTCACTGACACTGACTGAAGGAAACACAACACGAAATATCTATAGCTCACGCCTGTGTGTCATCCAGCAGGTAGAAGACACACAGGCTTCTGTTTGTGTGTGTGTGTGTGCGTGTATGTGTGTGTGTGTGTGTGTGTGTGTGAGAGAGAGATAGAGAGGTCCTCTGAAGTGTGTGTGTCGTCTGGTTTTCTAAAGAAGGTGCAGTGTGTGTGTGTGTGTGTGTGTGTGTGTGTGTGTGTGTGTGTGTGTGTGTGTGTGAGTGAGAGAGAGATAGAGAGGTCCTCTGAAGTGTGTGTGTCGTCTGGTTTTCTAAAGAAGGTGCAGTGTGTGTGTGTGAGAGAGAGAGATAGAGAGGTCCTCTGAAGTGTGTGTGTCGTCTGGTTTTCTAAAGAAGGTGCTGTGTGTGTGTGTGTGTGTGTTGTGGAAAGGTGGATTTGCTCCACTGCTCACACATTGACGGATGATTGACAGCTCAGTGAAGAGAAGAAAAGATGTTTTTAAAGGAGGATGAAGAGGGAGAATAAGCAAAGAGAGAAATCACACAGGAGCTTTAGAGGACAGACAGGGACCCTGTGTGTGTGTGTGTGTGTGTGTGTGTGTGTGTGTGTGTGTGTGTGTGTGTGTGTGTGTGTGTGTGTGTGTGTGTGTGTGTGTGTGTGTGTGTGTGTGTGTGTGTGTGTGTGTGTCAGAACAGCTTTGTCTGGGTGTGTTGCTCCCTGCTGAGCTCCAGTCAGACCGATGGATGGATCCAGTCTGCTCCTTGATCTCTTCTCTTTACTCTTTACGAGTATCATGGTGAACTCGTTAATCTTTAGTCGTCAGGTGACTGTGGAAGTTATTCAGTCTCTAACACTGCAGTTAAACTGATCATAACTGATGTTTTGAGAAATCCTTTTAATCTAGCCTCCACAGTCTGCGTGCGACAGTCCTCTATTATCAACATTAAAGTTACCTGATCTTCTATTGTAATTAGATAAAATACACAATAATACGTAAAAACTGTAAAAGTGAAATTTTGAGTCGGTGCTGTCCAGCTAACAGCAGATCACACCACAGACAGACTACATGAAGAGGTACAGGTCAGGGTTCGGCCCGCTGTCGGCCCATTATCGGCATGCGGCTCAGATGCACACATGAAGATTTCATGGAGCTGAATTGGAGTGAAACTGATTTGTGTAGTGGAGGATATGTGGATTTAGTTTTTATGGCTCAGCACCGGTGAAAGGTTGGAGGTTATCTGTCAGTCCTGTTCTCATGAACATGAAATCTCCTGCAGGGAATTTCTTTAAATCTGGTTCAAATTTTCATTTGGACTCAATGGACTGATTAGATTTTAGTGGTCAATGGTTAAAGGTCAACGTTACTGTGACATCATATTGTTGTGCAGAGACACTTCTAGCCATTACTCAACACTGTCACTCAGGAAGGAGAGACTGTGATCATATTTCCTGCAGCTTCGCTAGCTGGAGTTTGAAATGATTTGCTGCAGTAGCTCAGAACAGTCCGTGTAGTTTAAAGTTTAGAAACTATTAAGTGTTTCAGATTCAAACCTTCATTTTAATGGTCTTTGTTGAGGTTGTTGTTGAGCATGTGGTTAAACAGTCAGGTCCTTTATATGTATTATTTATATTTATTATTATTATAATCAGTATAGTGTCACTGAGGAGGAGCCAAATTAATGTCAGCTCGTTCACATCAGCACAGTTGGGTTTGATCAGTTGGATCAGTGGTGCAGCAGTTTGATCGATTAGATTTCTCCTGCAGTTCAACACCTACTGACCTGAGTTCAAGAAACTGATCACATCCCTGCTCCCCAGAGGAGGAACCCTTTGTAATGACTAACTGATTACATTATTTCACTTATTTTGTTAACGTGTATCTACTGGAGATACTGTTATAGTTATTACTATATTATTTCCTTCATCATGTTTGCGTGCTCAGCTCCTGTGTGACTATTATCCTACACTTGAAGATGTGTCTGCACAACAGCATCAGTATGCTGATGAACACACAAACAAACACCTGTGTGTGTGTGTGTGTGTGTGTGTGTGTGTGTGTGTGTGTTGCGCAAGTTGCTCGATACCTCAGCTGCTAAGTCCTTGACCTGATTGGTGTGGCCTCAGCAACACACACACATTCTCTCTCCTACTCCCTGTGGTAAACAGAGGCCTGTATCCACACTGAGTGAGTTCTGACTCTGGATCAGGATTTGTGATTTTTAAGTTTGTTGGTTTGAACCCCAGACTGACGACCTCTGACCCTCCAGCTGCTGCAGGACACCTGCCCAGTGGCAGCAGTGAAGTCGAACTGCAGCCTACTTATTATTCTCTCTCTCTCTCTCTTTCTCTCACACACTCACACTCTCACACTCTCACACACACACACACACACACACACACACACACACACACACACACACACACACACACAGAATCTTTTTGAAGTTTATTAAAACTGCACTAGTCTCCTCCCCCAGGTGATGCAGCTGTCCTTGAGAGGAGGATGAATCCTCGTTTCTCTCTCTCTGGCCTTGTTTCAGTTTGTACTGCACTTGTTCTGTTGCCGTCCTCAGGCGGGATCAGACTACATGATGTCAGCCCGATAACAGCGCCGCCCGTCAGTCGGGGATCTTTAGGAACTAAAACCAGTGTAATGTAATGACCACAGACACAGGACACTGTTCCATCCCCGGGTCTAATCAAAACCTCAATAACCTCTGCGTGGATTGTTGTACTGACATTCATGTTCCCCAGAGAATAACTCCTGCTGACTTTGTTGATTGTCTGACATTCCCTCTGGTGCTGCCATCAGCTGATAGCTCTCAGTTGTTCAGTGGATTATAGAGAGCAGTGCTGGAGACTCTCTTCTATGAGGTTTCTTCCTCTGTAAACGCCCCCTGATGAATGGCAACAGCCAGTCAAACACACCCAGCCGACCAGTGGTGTAACTTCATCACTCACTCAGTCAAGTCATGGACATTCAGGGATGTAGCTGTTCAGCTGAAACGTGAAGGGTGTGAAAACCATCTGCTTCATCTGTATTTTGTATTTAGTGCTAATTAGCAACTGTTTGCATGCTAACACACTAAACTATAGCTACGTCCTCACTGCTAAGTTTTCTTTTTAAAACGCGTCTCTTTTGCTAGGTTTTAAACTCCTGTCCACACTGCTCCAGCGTTTTCATACACCGAAAACGTTTGGAAACGCTGCTGGCCCCGTTTTATTTTGAAAACTCTGGGGTTGTGTTGTAGTCTGGACGGACAGAAACTGAGACCTGCAAATGATGACGTAGACATTCACGGCCTCTCCTGATTGGCTCTCATCAGCATCGACTACCAGTGGTGAATACAACATGATAATGAATTACAATGTTACTGACCTTGTTGTCTTTGCTAGCAGCTGTTGAGGAGTTACATTTTGAATGTTAACACTGCAGCTGTCTTTGCTGTTCCTCATTTGTAGTATCTTGTGCAACTAACCAACTGCAGAGTAGACAGTCTGCTACATTTACACCCCCTTGCACATGCTCAGTGTATGTGATGGCTCAGGTATGTATGCATTTTCTGGTATGTTAGTCTGAACCGAGATTATTTTCATTTGAAAACACTGTTTTAAAATGAGGCTGAAACTCAAACGACTCACTCATATCATCTCTTACATCTCCTGTTGTAGTTTACCTTCACTGACCATTATCACATGTTTTGCGCACTTGGTCTCAGCTGCTCCTCAGTTGTTGATGAAAAAGGTGGACATCTCACTTCTATGATGGATTAAACTCTGAAGCTCATCCAAGGCCACAAAGGCCTCATCAAGGTTACAGTGAACTGTCTGACTGCACACACCATCATGTCTTTAGCATAATAACAAATACAAGATTGTATGTTTAATAAAAATGACGATACATGGTTACACATGATCAATTATATATTTGATAGAATAAGTAAACATAACACAAAACTCATAAGTGATTAAAACAAAAAAGTTCAGTAACACGTGAGTACAAATATTATATCACAACAGTCACAGCTCTTAGTTAAGGTTCTGGTTTTGGTTAAATATTGAAACATTTGATACAGACTTGAAATTGACGGATGTGGATGTGTTAAAGTTTTTACCATCTTATCACTTAAAAAAATACCAGGAAGAGAACTCTAGTATCTGCTGTCGAAGTCCTCAGAGGATGAACCCTTTCTCTATTAACATGAGCTTTTCTCTAACTTTACCCTTTACCAAAAATCCCAATTTACGGATATCTAATGATTTCGGGCCAGATTTCTATGAAATATCTCAACCTTATGCTCCTCAGAGGATGAATTACATGTGATAAGGCCACGACCTTCCCAGTTAGGCAAGGCAAGTTTAGTTCTATACCACCATTCAGACACAAGGCAATTCAAAGTGCTTTACAGAGGCTTGGAAAGACATTGAAAATAGATCATAAAGATGACATTGAAATAGTATTTAAAAACAATAAAAACTAATTTTATTAAATAAAAATAAAAATATTTTAATTCATAAGATCAGGTAGGAAACGGACACCATTTCAAAAGGGGCACTGTAGTGATAAAAGACATTAACAACAAGCAAATGCACAAGATTAAAAAGATGTTATGTATGTGTTTTATTGATAAGATGCAGCAGATAGTGATGTTTTCATCCCTGATTTAGAGTTTCAGCAGATGTCAGGTGTTCAGGAAGTTTGTTCCACAGGTGAGGAGCAGAGAAACTAAAAGCTGCTTCACCTTGCTAGGTTCTGATTCTCTAGCGCCACCCTCAGGACAAACATTACATTTCCTCAATCTCCACTAACACTGAGGCTCTGAGAGCAGAGGTCGTCATCGTCAGGTGTTTAACACAGTAACTGTTGTGTTGAAGGTCAGATTAGTGTTTCCTCTCTCCCTCTCTCTGTGGTGTCAGTCTGGTTTGTTTAAATTGCTCCACCACAATAAGTCTATATTCACAGTCATTACAAAGTTAATTAAATCAGATGAAACTTGATTGAGTCTGTTGGGAAACTGGGTCGTTGCAGCAGCAGACAGTCAGAGGATACAGCAAGACAAACAGAATATAAATAGAAACTGAACAGAAACAGAGTCACAGCTACATCACTACAGCTTGATGTAATGCGACTGTGCAATGAAATATTTAAAAATCATATATGAAACTTATTAGAAATTGGTTTCATATACTGACATATATGTCCAGCCCATATAAATATGTATGTTCATGTATATAAGCTGATATTATAAACATGTTATGTAAATATATATTCATCCCAAAGCCTGTTTATATATGTTAATATTATAAACAGTAGAGTCCAAAGGTCTGAGACACTTTCCCACAATGTGAAGATAGAAATGTTTAAAATTAATGAGAAAAACATATATAAACATAAACGATTTGTATATGTATGCTGTTTTAATAAACTTGCATATATAAATTAAATATATATTGTTAACATATAGGGTTGCAACATGTTATACCATGTAAAAATTCATCATGTAGATATTTTTAATATATACACAAATTTTACATTACATTTTACATTTTATTTTTTTATGTTATAAACTTATATCTTCATATATTCAGTGGATGTATATATGTGATAATAATATATCCCCTTATAGTTAACTTATATGGCAACATCACTCTTGATATAGGGACATATATGTTATATTTTATATATATATATATATATATATACACTGTTGCCCATAAAGTTGGAATAATTTTGTTTTCAGACACAATCCTCTGTTTATTCCTATTTAAATGCATCAGTAATCACTTTTGACCAGGTGCAATGATGATTACATTATGTGTTCCAATCACCCAGGTGAAATGAAATAAATCACATTGTCACAATCATTTCATGGTAAGAGGTAAAAAAATATATTTTTTTCCAACTTTATGAGCAACAATGTGTGTGTGTGTATATATATATATATATATATATATATATATATACATATGATATAGTGCAGCGTCGTTCCGGTGACTTCAGCATCACTACACCTATGATGATGATGATGGTGATAGAATATTGATTTAGTATTAAGTTTGTTTTGGTTGTATATTTTTATTTTAGTTAATTTCTGTATCATTTATATGTCAGTCAGATTATCTGTAAGTGACTCGTATGACAGAGAAAATGCTAAAGAAGAGACAATCGTTGAAAATCCTCTGACGTGTCTCTCATGAACACTGATCTGTTGGCATGACTGGTTCCTCCATGATGCCACTAATGCCACTCTAGTTTCTCATGTCTGTGCTGTAGAACAACGTTCACCTTGTTCAGATGTTGCCTCACATGTTGACGGACACAGTCGCTCAAACATCTTGGAAAAATGTTCGACTCTAAATTTTCTCCTGTTATGAAACAGGTCATAAGTCCTCCAACGTAAAGGTTTGGAGAAATATTAGATAGTATTATATTAAATGTGTTTCTCCCTCTTTGATTGATTTTTGATGTGAACATTTTTTCACTTGTTGATTTTTTTTAATCTGATTTCCTAAAACGAAAACACTGATGACTGAGGAGTCCTAAGATATCTACCTTTAAAATCACAACCACATTAATTAGCATTTTCTTTATCAGGCGATTGTATGATTAGACTTAGACACACACACACACACACACACACACACACACACACACACACACACACAAACAGAGTTTTCACTGCATAAACTGCATGAATCAGTCTTTAACTCCACAGAGATTTCTTTCTTCTACCTCCTCCTTTTTTCTCTCCTTCATTGTTACTCCTCCTCCTCCTCCTCTGCTAAACTGCAGTGGTTTATCTGCAGTATCTCTCTGTGAAACTGTTGACCAGCTGCAGGTTTCTGCTTCTACCCTGACAATGAATTTGCAGCCAGAGTCTCCTTTGCCTCAGATTTTATATTTCAACACTTTCTGCCATATTCTGGTCATTTTACAGACCCTGTAAAAAGCTTAATTTCCCACTGAACCATCAGAGCTGCTGCAGGTTCACAGTTATTTATTCTTCTGTCCTCCTCTCAGGGAAATGAAGCACTGCAGCTCTACTTTCTGCTAACACTAGCACATCATGCGTAAAGTGCATAGTGAGCATTACACAGTCACATTTCAACACAGAGCTGTGTTTGTCTGATTGGTCTCCAGGCTGCAGGACTCACAGTTCAGCCATGTTGACTTGGTCCAGTTCAAAGGGAGCTGTGAACTAGGTAGAAAATAACTGAACAACGGTTCATCAGTTCAATGGAAGTTGACGAGCAAGATTACCCATCAGTCATTGCACCTCGTTGGAGCCTTGCTCTTTAAGTGTTTAAGTTAGTTAAGTTTGGGCCAAGGTCACTAATATACAGCTTGCAGGTGTCGCTGTGGCTTTTACTTTTCTTTTCAGCCTGATCTTCAAACTAAAAGTGACGTGACACATACTAACAAGTTGAACGGAGAAACCTTCCTCCATAGTCTGACTAATGCACAAATACACAAATACACCTGCTGCAGGAACACCTGGAGACTGAAATAAAAGTGAGGGTGTCTCCAGATCAGAGTCCAGGTTTAATGTAGTGATTGCAAGTCTGCTGCTGTCCATATCTGTGTCCTTCCTGGAGTATGATCAGGGCTTCTGGACTTTAAGGGCCCATGTCTTTTAGTAGGATCCAGGAGAAATATTGGAGTCTTTTAACCATGACTTCTATTTTCTGGACCATAACCATATAGTTTTGGATCTAAACTCATTGTGATCTAAACCATATAGAGATGGCTCTCATTCATCCGTCAATCCACCTTGACCACCAGCAGAAATTTGATGTATGGACAGAAGGAGCTGGAGATCAAATCTCCAACCCTGTGATTAGTGGGTTACTCTTCCTCCTGAGCTTTGTAACGGTCACATGGATCATTTTGTGAAACACTAGCTCTGAGGTTTGACAACTTGTTGGTTCTGCTATGTATTTTCATTGGATTTTAGTTTTTTTACCCTCTTTAACTCCTCACAACACTGAACTGACACCACCAGTTTAAATTAAATGAGACAGACTTTCCAGTTATGATGCTGCAGACTGGTCTGACTGGGCAGCCAACTGCTGCTGGAAACCAGTTCAACACAGGCCAGCTTCCATCCAGTCCTCTGTCCCAAACAACAGCAGGAGATTATATAGAGAGATGTGCGTGCGTGCGTGCGTGCGTGCGTGCGTGCGTGCGTGCGTGCGTGTATGTGTATAAATGGTCTTAATTGAAGCTGCTCTCTCCTCTCAGACGCTGTGATGGCTTGGTTGCGTTTGATTTGTGACTCATGGAGAGGCAGAGGGGAAGTGCTGGCCTGAATGGTGATAAGAGGACAATCTCAACTGCCGTGTGTGTGTATGTGTGTGTGTGTGTGTGTGTGCGTGTGTGTTCGTTCATTCACACACTAATTGTATGTTGATGAGGTTTTTGCCTCCATGTGCTCTGTGAGCATATCCATGTATGTGTGTTAAGACAAGCTGTGTGTGTTTTTGTGTGTGTCCTCGAGTGTATGGAAATTCACTCAAGCATTTGTATTTTGTGTGTGTGTGTTGGATCAATAAGCTATCATAACAGAACAGTTGGCTGCCTGCACCAGCTCCCCATAGACACTAGACACTGTGTGTGTGTGTGTGTGTGTGTGTGTGTGTGTGTGTGTGTGTGTGTGTGTGTGTGTGTGTGTGTGTGTGTGTGTGTGTGTGTGTGTGTGTGTGTGTGGTGTTGATGCAGATTCATCTCTATCGCTGTTTCCTGTCCTCATCTATCCTCCACCCCTCCCCTTTGATTGCTGCAACACCCACACACACACACGCACACACAGTCATCATGTCTGTGTGGAGTAGATCATTTATATCTTGTTTGTGCTGAATATGCAAATCTTCAGAGCAATGGTTCTTAAAGTGGGAACCCAGGGTCTTTCAGGAGCTCCAGGATTCCTTGAAGAGGTTCCCGGTGGTCTTTGTAGAGGTTAACAATGCTCCAAGCATTCTTGAGCAGGTTGAAAGAGGTCTGTGAGGAGGATGCAGAAGTCTTGGACAGAATGCAGAGATAATTGAAGATGTTGAAGCTTTTTGAGGATGATCCAGGTCTAAGTACATACTAAACGGTTGAAGGGGGAAATTGAGGTGTTTAAGGAGATTCCAGACATCCTTCAGAAGGTTGAGGTGAATATGCAAATCTTCACAACAATGGTTCATAAAGCCATGACCCAAAGTCTTACAGGAGTCCTGAAGATGGCTGCAAGGAAATCTGAGCAGGTCCTTGGATTCTTTATGGAGGTTGAAGGGGACTGTTAGAACAATGCAGAGGTCTTGGACAAGGTCACAGACGTCAAAGAAGAGGGTGGTTGTAGTGGCCAAAAACCTCCAGTTGAGTCTGTCCTTTAACTTGTCCTATTTATCTTTTAACTTGGTGGTGGGAGCAGGGTGTTTGACACGCAGTCATAAAAGATCCAGTGACCTGTGTTGTTCTGAGATGAATTGAATTTATTGTCAACATGAAAAACAAAAAAGTAAAGCAAAATATGACATTTCCTATGTGTCCACTGATCTTGATGTTGCTGCGGTCAATGACAGTATCGCTGCTTCCGGCTGCCAATCCCTCTTTTCACCTCAACCTTCAAAACTTAAAGTTTAAGCCCCGCCCTCACCACCTGAGGAGTCAGGAGGGCGCACACTTACTGCAACAAATAAAATTCATTGTTTTTATTGTTTTTTATAATTCATCCTAAATAATTAATATGTCTTGTGAATAGAAATAAATTAAATAGCCTTAAATGCGGCTCCTACAGTGGTCTTGAAGGACGTTCCAGAGATGGCTGAAGATGTTGAAGTTTTTTAGGAGGATCCAGGGGAAGGGACACACTAGGGAAAAATAAAAGTGTTTGAGAAAGTTCAGGCAGCCTGGAGAAGATGGGGAGTCTTTGAGGATTCAGAATTCTCTGTAGGGGTTGCAAGAATCTCTTAATAGACTTTGGACATTATTGACAGATACCAGAGGTTCATAATACAACACTAATCAATATTTCTCAAATGACTACTTCTATACTGAAGCCACCACTTTCCTGCCCAGCATCAAACAGCCGACAGACAAGGTTAGCAACTTGTTGGCGAATGTAGTGAAGCATTTAACAGCTAGAGAGCCAGACATTTTTCTCAGGAGTTGGTTAAGGGGCTACGTAAAGGTGTTTATGTGGGATGTGGAATCACTGAGAGGGTTGAGAGTGTATTCAGGAAGGACCCAGAGGTCTTTGGAGAAAGTGCATCAGTTGTGGAAGTTGAGGGGTCTTTGAGGAGAATCCAGGAGTCCAAAATGGCATTCCAGTTATGCTTGAGTAGGTTATGGGGGTCTTTATGAAGGTTAGCAATGTTCAAAACATGCTTGAGGGGTGAGGCTGATGTGTCAGAGAGGATTACAGAGGTTTTCTCGTCTTGTGGGTGGGTGGATGACCTAAAGTCCTTAAAGAGGCTCCAGACATGACTAAGAGGGTGAAGGTTTTTTAGGAGGATTCAGGCATTCCAGATGGTCTTTCTTGTCAGTTGCGAAGAGGTCCGTGGGATGCATGAAGAGTTGAAAGGGAAAAGTAGAGGTGAATAAGGATATTCCAGGCATCCTTAAAGATGGGCAGCGTCTTTGAGGACATCTTCACAATTTTTGAGGAAATCAAGGGGTCTTTAATGAGAAGTCCTTGAAGCACTTTGCTGTAGTAGTATTCTCCAAGCAACCAAGGAGTATCCAAGCAGTCCTGTCAGACATTAAGAGATTCTTGGGACACCTCAATATCAAAGAGTTTCCAGTCCTCCTTGAGAGCGTCTTTGGGGAGGATCCAGAAGTCTCTGAAGATATTGCAAAAGACACTATGGTGTATTTTTTGAATGGCTACTAGGGGTCCATAACAGTGTTTTATAGGTGTTAAAGAACAGGTCCTTACGGAGGATCCGGAGTCTTTGTGGAGGACCCACCACATCTTGAACTGCTCCCCTCTTATCCATGACATTGTTTCAGGGATTCAGAAGTGAGTTTCAAGAAGTATGTTTTATTTCTTAATTTTAAGGATTCCTGAGGAGGATGGAGGGATGATTGAAGAGATTCAAGAAATCTAAGAAAGTGTTGGATGTTCTTGAGTAACGTAAGGTCAAAAGTCCTTAAAGGTATTCCCCAACCTATTTGAGAAGTAGAGAAAGTGGATCATAAAGGATCCAGATTCATCTGAGGAGGTTGTGGGAGGTATGTGTGTATGGTTTTTAGGAGGTTACCAAGGTGGTTAAGGTTTCTGGTACAGATTCAAATTTTCTAGAAGGTTCACTGGATCATTCATCAGGGAAACATTTAACTGCTACTTTCTGAAACAGTCAGACCTCTTCTTGGAGTCCTCACTATGTTCCCAGATCTGGGTGAGAAAGGTTGTTATTACTGGTAGAAATTAAGGTAAAAACTACAAAAGGGCAAAGTTGTAATGAAGCAAAATTATCCTTCAAGGCAGGTAAGTGTCCAGTGATTGGATGAATTGTGTTTTTGGATTTGTTCATTTTTAGAAGGCAGTAATGAGTCTGTAAGTTTCCATTCCAGGAGGAGGGTTGGTGCAAAGCAAGGAGGAAAAATAGATTTTGATGGAGTGAGAAAGATGGATGAGAGGGTGGGGGCAGCGGGGGAGGAAGGGGGGAAGAAGGGGGGGGCTGAGCAGCAGGAGGAGGGTAAAGAGAGAGAGAGAGAGAGAGAGTGTAATCGAGGTTGGAGTGTATAACAGAGCTGTTCGTCGCTCTCTGCCTCAGTATCACAGCAGCTGGCCGACACACACACACACTCACACACACATCTCGTTTTATGGATATCGGAGCGTTACAGCAAACCTGACACTGAGACGACACACACTCTTTCTCTCTCTCACACTCAACACCACATGTGGATTTATCTCAGTGTGTGTGAAGACTGAAGTATGGACGATGTTGCCGCCGGGTTCGTACACTCTCTCACTGTTTGTGTGTGTGTGTGTGTGTGTGTGTGTGTGTGTGTGTGTGTGTGTGTGTGTGTTCATGTCACAGCTTCAGATCAACAGCTGAGTTATGAGATGGTGCGTGTTTCACTACGTTCCTGTCAATATATTGAGTCCAGGTAGAGGTCACCTTTAACCTGTCTCCATGTCTGTCTGCCTGCCTCTGTGTGCTCGTCTGACTGCACACACACACACACACACACACACACACACACACACACACACACATATAAACAGGTGGGTGCAGGCTTCTACAAATCAGGGTTATGGTGCATTATGTGTATGTGTAAGCGTGCATAGTGAGACGGCAAACAACATGTCATGATTAATCCAACTGTGCAGGTCAAGGTGTTTTGTGTGTGTGTGTGTGTGTGTGTGTGTGTGTGTATATGTGTGTGATGACTAGCACAGATTGACTTGGCGGGCTCCCCAGGTGACACTGCATCACTCATTCAGCCTCCTGACATACACTCTCTCTCTTTGTCTCTCTCTCTTTCTGTCTCTGTCTCTGTTTCTGTCTCTCAGTACTTTTGTCTCTGTCAACTTCAAAAGGAAATGTTCCTTATTTGAATAATATCCATTATTAAAAATAGAAAAGACATAATGTTTGTGAGAAAAACAAAATCCTGTTGCTCTTGTTCTCCACTGCTGCAGTAGGTCTGATCTGTTTTGTTATGGTATTATTCATGTTTCAGGTTAGCAGAGCTATGCTCAACTTACAACCCAGCCTTTCTCAGCAGTGAGTTCTGTGGCTCGCTTCATATGTTTAAATAATAATGATATTTAATATAATATATAATCAAATATAATATTATTATTAAATTGATATAATACAGTTTTTAAGAAACACCATTTCCCATAAGCCCTAGATATTCATATGTTAAATATCGCTGGTCGAAAGAGGAGGACATGAGGAGTTGAACTACTGTGGTTAGTTCATGTGTCTGTAATGACAGCGGGACAGTGGAGTGTCTGCGGTTAGTTCATGTGTCTGTAATGACAGCGGGACAGTGGAGTGTCTGCGGTTAGTTCATGTGTCTGTAATGACAGCGGGACAGTGGAGTGTCTGCGGTTAGTTCATGTGTCTGTAATGACAGCGGGACAGTGGAGTGTCTGCGGTTAGTTCATGTGTCTGTAATGACAGCGGGACACTGGAGTGTCTATGGTTAGTTCATGTGTCTGTAATGACAGCGGGACAGTGGAGTGTCTGTGGTTAGTTCATGTTTGGGATTGACCAATATGGTTTTTTCAGGCCAGATATGGATACCGATTGTTGGTAATCAAGGAGACCGATAACCAATATTTGGAACCGCCAACACATCCAGGTGTTTATATTATGTTGTCCACCCCATTTATATCAGTGAGAGTAGACTAAATAACAGAAACACCTCTGTATAATGTAGCACAGCTACACACACTACATCCTCCATGAAGATCATACAGTTGATACTGTCATACTGTCTACAACTATTTTAATACAAACTGAACATTGTAACCTTCATGAAGGAGGATTTACTGCAGGACTCACTCTATATCAGTTTTAGCTGGATGTTCCTAATAAACTGACAATTGAGTGTATATTAGGTGTAAGCACAGGCTGCAAAGAGCCTGACTGGAATGAATTGGTTGATTTCCGTGTTGTTCTCACCTGTGAACTGATTCACCTGGCTGCCTAAAGATGCTCTTTAATTTAATTTGTCATAAATTATTATCATCACCATATAACATGTTTTCCCCTTCGCCTCTTCCTTTTAAAATGTAACAAGTTTACTCAGAGGTATTTTAACTGACCTACTTTGTACTTTTATCTGAGAACATTTTACACAGTGATTTACTTCGACTGTAGTAAAATATCTTCTCAGTAACAGTTAGTGAGTGTTTGTGACGTGCTGCAGTCACTGTAGTGTCTCTCTGCTTCCTTTTCTTCATCACAGTGACTAACTACCTGCTGTACCTTTAAACTTACACTAGTTGTGCTCCAGCACCCAGAGCTCTCTGCTCCTTTTAGTGACTTTCACTAACTCAGCAGTTGTTGACATGCTGTTCACATCAGCTAGTTACTTTAGCTTAGCAGTTAGCGCTAGCTTCTCTCTCTCTTGCTCGGTGTGTCTTGGACCAACAGATGAACTTGTTCATCAGAGTGTGGTGTTGTTGTAGCTTCAGTGTGGAGGATTGTGATGCTTATGTGTACACAGCAGCCCTCAGATAGGCTATTACTCATGACGTCTAACCAATCAGAGACAAAGTAGCGTATTTTAAGATTAATTTATGTTATCTGTTAAAAAAAAAATAACAATAATGCTAATCGGAAAAATTCTGAATTTTGCCACGGGCCGATAATCAGTTGATCCATAGTTCACATGTCTGTAATGACATTACAGTGGAGCGTCTGTGGTTAGCTCTATTTCTACATTTTGATCGTCACAAGAAACAACAACGACCAAACCAACTGTAACCTGCTGTCAGTCTCTCTCGCTGTGTGTCTGTAGACAGGTGCAATTTTGAAGACCTGTTTAATGTTGTTATACCAGTACTAAACTGGTACTGATGCTGGTGCTAATACTGGTGATACTGGAGCTGCTCCTGTTCAGAAACCAACCTCCAATCTGTTTTGTTGCTAACTGGACTAGCCCAGGCTGTAGTGGTAGTAGATTAATGCCACCTCCTCTGGAAATCTGTGTGTGTGTGTGTGTGTGTGTGCGTGTGTGTGTGTGTGTGTGTGTGTGTGTGTGTGTGTGTGTGTGCGTGTGTGCGTGTGTGCGTGTGTGTGTGTGTGCGCAGCAGCAGCAGGCTGAGCTACTGTTGCATTGCAGTGACCTCCAGGAGCTACTGCAGCACTGCTTCATACACTGAGGGAGGATAACAGCTTCTGCTCTTTCCAGCTTTTTACCCAATCTCTGTTTCTTTGTTTCTTACCTTCTTACTCATCTTTCTTTCTTATCGACCGGACAGACAGGAAGGATAAATTCATAAACATGATGTTAGAGATCACTGACACAGTTTCTTCTCTTGAAATCCAAATTGTAAACGGCCTTAAATAAAAGCACAGAGCAGTTTCACCTGCTGTGAATCCAGGGAGCCAAAACCTTTTATTTAGTCCAATGATTTGAAGTCTTTAATAAACCCTCTCTCCTCAGAGTGTGTTGTATTTTCTGTGTCCACACTGTGGCTGTTTTCTGAAATATCTGGAGGTTACATCGCTGTGTTTGTGTTAGGGCAGCTTCACGGATGGATTACACCACAGGAACACATAACAAACTACTGCAGGGAGTCACAGATGTAAAGTAGATCCCGTCAGAGCCACACAGTTTAAGAGGAATCTTTGATAGAACAAGCAAGAAGAAGAGGAGAGTGGAGTGGAGGGTTTGTGCTGCAACACACAAACGCACACAGGCACGCACAGGTAAACAATGTTTCTGTCCTATTTCACCCTCCAGGGCACATTACTACAACTGCCAGTTACATTAACATCACACACACACACATCCGTGTGTCTGAAGCATGGACGATGTTGCTGCCGGGTTCATACACTCTCTCACTGTGTGTGTCTGTGTGCGTGCGTGCGTGCGTGCGTGCGTGCGTGTGTGTGTGTGTGTGTGTCAGATGTAATCCCAGCAGTAAATATTAAATCAGATGCAGCAGCTGTCTCTCTGCCTCTGATGTTGCAGATGAATCAGCTGATAGATTTTGTTTCCATGCTGCTGTTCCGCATCTTTGATTCTGACTGTTTTCACTTCAAACCTCATAATTCACCATTTAAAGGAGGAAGAAACATGAGGCACAGAGTCGTCAGAGTACGTCAACACACTGAACTCTCCAACAGTAAGATCACAACTAAACCTCCTCACGGCCTTTTTTAAGTCTGGAGCCAGATAAACTTGTAAAAAAATAAAGATAAAGTATTTTAACTGCTGAACGTTTGAGCTGTACGATTTGCAAAATAAATCATATTGCGATTACTTTGGCAGAGATTGTGATTTGAGTTGGAATGGTCGTTTTTGATTCATTTTCACTGAAAACATTTTTTTAAATGATGATGGTGTGATTATTGTTGGTCTTGTACCAAACAATCATGTTCCTTTATGTCTGGAGAAGATGATTTGTAGTCTGGAGCGTCTCTGTAGCAACACAACACTGATGATGCTAACAATGCCCAACAATGTGACACATTTTACTGCAGCTCCTGTCATTTGGATATTGCACTTGGCCATACTGAGATTTCGATTATATTTTGATAAACTGTGCCGCTCTACTGCTGATGTTAAGGATTTCGTCACCTGCAAATTTAGAAAAGGTATTTATACAGAATAATGTGGAAGCCCAGAAAGGCCAGGATCATTTTTTGCTCTTTGGTTTTTTCATCTTCACAAATTTCAC
>NC_079369.1:27447106-27449606 GCF_021018895.1 Seriola aureovittata
CCCGTTCTCCCGGCGTGGGGGTACAGGCATCAGGACAGAAAACAAAGAGACAGTGACCTGTATCATCAGTCCACCTTCAGGTAACATTCAGAGCCTCCTGCAGCGATTTATTTCACTGACATTAACTGGATGATACAATACAATGAATATTATTTTCACTCTCACTAAATGATGATTATTTTCTCAGGGTTAATGAAGGTCACAGAGCAGAAATAAACTATGAGCTCAAAGACCTACGACCTTTCTGCTCTGCAGAGCGTCCATAGTTTGTGTCTGATAGTTTCTATTAGTGTCAGCTTGTCTGTCACAGTTAAATGATTAATGTGATCAGAAGTTTGATTCTTAAATATCAAGTTTCATCTTTTAACAGATGATAAACGATTAGTGATATAACTAAGTGATATAGTTTATTCCAACAAACAATCTTAAAATAGCATTTAAGATTTGATGACAGATTCAGAGCTGGATTCAGTTAAATGCTGTCAAACATCCCCAGTCACATGTGAACACAGAGAGGTTTTCAGTGGTTCTTTCTGAGCAAATCATTATCACTGATGTCCGTCAGAGACAAAGATAATTTGCCTCTTGTTCAGGGAGGACATGAAGGTCGGCTGCTTTAAAACCCTGAGTAACCAATTCCAGCAATTTGTGTCAACAACTAAGTCATAACTCAGTCCAATCTGAACACATACACTTGAAACACACATTTTTAGATTCAGTGTGACTTTCACTTTCCAAGGACATCAACTGATGTCCATCACAGATAAACCCCCATAAATCCCTTAAAATCATAGAAAGAGAGGCTGCAGAACTTCAGAACTGATCAAGTTACAGTTGTCTGAACATCTTGATACACCGCAGACAGCAGCTGATCACAGTGAATTCAGCTGCTGTTAATGGAGACGATCTGGTAAAATATAAACAGATATATCCTAAAGTTAGAATCACCTCCTGGTGGTCGTCTGTCTCCTCCACTCAGACTAGTTTCAGGTTACATCCCTGTTTATCCAGAGTCATAAAAAATATGAACCATTTGTGTGAAATTTTGTCATGATTACTTTGTGAGGTCACCGTGACCTTGACCTTTGAACACCAAAGTGTAATCGGTTCATCCTTGAGTCCGAGTGAACGTTTGTACCAAATTTGCAGGGATTCCCTTGAGGAGTTCTCGAGATATTGCGATCACAAAGCTAAATCATGTTTTGTGAGGTCACCGTGACCTTAACCTTTGACCTTTGACCACCAAAATCTAATCAGTTCATCCTTGAGTCCTAGTGAATGTTTGTGCCAAATTTGAAGAAGGTCCGTCAAGGTGTTATTGAGATATCGTGTCCACGAGAATGGGACGGACGGACAACTTGAAAACAATATGGCTGCTGCTCTGACTGTCGCCGGCACGGAGGAATAAAAACCACATCTCAATGGCAGCAGAAAATGGCTTAAGTGTTTTGTGTTTATCTGGAGGCAGGAGTCTGCTTCTGTGTCTCCTTCAGTCTGAGGTGATTCACTTTGTTCACCTAAACCACTTTATCTCTGTCCGGTGTGAACACTTTTTCCTCAGATAACTGCAGTGACCTTTAAATCCTGTTACTGCGGACGCCGAGTGTTCACATCACAGCCGTCAGTTAGGAAACACACAGGCCTTCATATCTTCAGAGCAGCAGCTGTCAGGGTACACAGACCAGGCGTCTGCAGCTTTGTGTTTGAGGAGAAGGTCAGGGAGCACGTGATCCCTCAGTTTGGGTTCAGCTCGTGTTGACTGTTGTGGTCGGACTGAATGTAGCTGCCGTGTTCCTGCTGTTAATCCTCTGTCAGCCTCATGATGTTTTTAACCTCCTTCATATTTCTCTCACGTTTCCTCTGATTGTTTCACAGACAGTTAAACAGCATTTTGTTTGACACCAGATTTAATTCTCTGCTCGTCTCCTCTTTCTCTTCTCATCCTCCTCTTCCTCCTCTCTCTCTCTCTGATATAATTATCTCCTCACCTCTTCTCCTTCACCTCTGAAATCCTCACTAATTCTCTCTCTCCTCCCCCTCCCTTCCTCATCACATTTTTCTCCTTATCACTTTTCTTCTTTATCTCCTTACCTCCACACTTCCCTCATCCCCCCTCCTTTGTTTCTTTTTTATTTTCTCTCTCTGTTTTATTTCCTCTTCACCTGCTTCTCTTTGTCTTTACTCCTCAACTTATCCCACCTCCATCTTCTCTCTCCTTCTTCTCTTCTTCCTTCACCTCTTTTTCCTCCTGTAGTTTTTTATATTTCCAAACACTTGTTCCATCTCATATGGCACAGCAATTCCTGATGGTGGTTTAAGTGGAGGCTCTGAGCCTCTCTTCTGATTGGCTGACTGTTTTCTGAGTGATCTAATAAAAGTATGGCAGATTTCAGGTAAACACTCAGAGAAACCAAATCCTGCAATCCTGTTTACCGTATGATATTTTCAGTGCAGTGATTCATTATGCAGCAGATTTGTGGCAGACACAGTTTTGAAAAGA